>NW_008341422.1:1784897-1821331 GCF_000622305.1 Nannospalax galili | reverse complement strand
GCCTCTTCTGACCTCCGTGGGCATTGCACGACATGGGTGCACTTATCTACATGCAGACAATACACGCATACACATAAAATAAAAATAATAAATAATTTTTTTTTTTTAAAAAGAATCTCATAAAATTCCATGCAATCTCCCTCACTCCTCTGACTCTACCTCCACTAGGGTAAGATTCATCCTCGTGTCTCATTCTTGCTATACCTAGGAGAAGCCACAGTGCCTCACAGCCAGAAGTATCTCTTTTTGAGATAGCTATACTGTCCTAAGTTTTTAGTTTTAGGCTGACCTGCAACCCCCTAGTCAGGTAGTCAGATGGTTCCATATCTCAGGTAATTCCCCTTAATCAGGACACAGTATGCCTGTCTCTTTGGTCCTCTGTTCATATTCCCAATACCACCTTCTTCCTACTGATTACCTGCATTAATTTCCTTTTAGTGTTAAAGTCCTAGCACTTTAACAGCTTTATTACTTTTTAAAAATTTTTATTGATGTATGTGTAATGTATGTATGCATGTGAGCACACACATGTATTGAGGCCAGAGGACAATCTTGGTTGTTGTTCCTCCACACTAGCCACTCTGTGTTTTGAGACAGTGTCTCTCACTTGCCCTGGAACTTACTAAGCAGGCTCGGCTGGCTGGTCAGGAGGCACCAGAGATCCCCTTGTCTCTGCCTACCCAGAATAAGGATTATAAGTACACGCCCGCATACTTGGTTTTAGTTTAGTATGGATTTTCAAAAACTGAACTTAGATCTTCATGCTTACATAACAAGCACTTCACTGACTGAGCTACTTCCCCAACCCTACTTTAACAGCGTCAGAACCCCCAGTCTTCTGATGGATTAGCTTTATGAATCAACACGATTTGGTGCAATGTTCAGATACTTGGTAACATTATTTCCGGTGTGTCTGTGAGGGCATTTCCAGGACACATTAGCCTTTGAATCAGCACAATGGATAAAGAAGAATCGTTTCACCAGTGTGGGCAGACAGACATCAACCAATCCACTAGAATCCAGGTAGAACGAAAATGCAGAAGAGAGGAGACTTCTGTCTCTTCTATAACTGGACACTGTGGTGTTTTGAATGAAAATGCTCTCCATAGGCTCCAAGTATTTGAATATTTTAACCCCAGTTGGTGGTGATGTTTTGGGAGGTCTTAGAAGGTATGCTCATGCTGAAGGAAGCACGTCACTGGGGGCAGATTTAGAGACTTCTTAGGCCTTGCTGAAACTCTGGTCCCTCTCTGATTCCTGTGCCTGCTTGAAGATGTGAGCGCTCCTCTTTCTGTTCCCATCACCTCTGCTACCATGTTGGACTCTTGCTTTTGGAACCCTAAGCTAAATAAACTCTTCTTTTTATAAGTTCCCTTGACCACAGTGTTTTATCACAGCAAAGTAACTAATAGAGATACTCATCTTCTCCTGTCCTTGGACACTATTAGAACTTGAGTTTTCAGTCACCAGGTCTTAGAATAGTGCTAGAAGTTTCTCTCTATTTGTTCCTGGCACATAGGATGAAGCCCTGGCTTAATAGTGAGTTGTGTTAGGCTTTCTATCATCAACCCCAAGCCCCACCTGCAAAGACTATTTCCTTCTTCAGAATTTATGGCTAAACCACCACTGTGGACCCAGTGGTTTCACTGCTATGCTTTCCCCATGATGGACTGGACCCTTTCAAACTGTGAGCCAAAATGAACCATTCCTCAGTAGCATTACTTTAGCAGATATTTTTTCACAGCAGCAAGAAAAGCACTGAATACATCTGGCACACTGTTCCAGCTCACAGTTCCAGGTCACATAACTGTAGGGACATCATAGCAACAGCAGCTGGAAGCAGCTAGTCTCCACATCTGCAGTCAAGAGCAGAGAGCTCATGCATGCTTAGTGCAAGCCAACTTTCTCTATTCTTAGAGACCAGGATCCCAAACCAAGGAATGGTCTTCCCACCTCAATTAACCCAGCACCTCATAGACACACCCATAGACCAACCTGATCTAGACAACCTCTCCTTGACACTCTCTTCCTGGGTGATTCCAGATTGTGTCAAGTTGACAATTGAAACCAACCATCAGAGCCACCTAACTTCATGTATTTCCCATCTCCTTCCTGGGACATTGGCTAGCCCACATGTGTGTCCTCTAGCAGGGGAGGGGTGCAGATGAGAAAGTGGCTGAATATGTAAACCCTCCAGAGACCTGTTTGGACTTAGCTCAGCGCTACTTCTGCCTTATTCGGCTGGCCAAAACAAGTCCCACAAATAAGCCCAGAGTCATAGAAAGAACTTCATCAAACTACACAGCAAAGGGTATGGATTCCAAAGAGGGATCAGGAACTAAAACCATTACAATTCTCTATAAGGACTCTCCACCCTTGCTTCCTAGCATGTCCTACCTGGGAGCATGCAGAATGCATGCTCCTACCACACTCTGTGTTATCAGTCCTACAAACTACACTCCTGTCACTTCTCTCTCTCTCTGCATTTGCCCAGTGTGTTCACTCCAAACAGCCTGTTTTTACTTTCATTTGCATACTCTCAGCCCTGCCAAAATTCTTCCTTACTTTTTTGAAGACTCAAAGGCAGAGTCTTTACCAGAAAAGTCTCTGTAAGGTATTGGAGCCAGTGTGTACCAGCTTGCCAGAGCTAATTGTTACCCACTGGATTAACTTCTTTTCATTGCTATGATAAAAATACTATGACCAAAAGCAACTTATTAGAAGAAAGACTGTTTTGGCTTCTGGTTCCAGGAGCGTCCGTAATGGTGGGGGAGGGGTAGCAGCAAGTGGTCGAAGCAGGAAGCTGAAAAAAATCACATCTTCGTGCATACACAGGAAGCAGAGAGAACAAACTGGAAGTGGAGCAAGGTTATAAACCCTCAAAGCCCATTCCCAGTGATGTGTCTCCTCAGCAAAGCTGCACCTTCTGAATGTTCCATAACCCCCCAAACAGTACCACCAACTGGGGATCAAGTGTTCATATATGTTGCTAAAATTCCTTCTAGGAGGCACAACCACGTCTGGCCCCCTCCTCCCACTGTCCTTACAACAAACCGAGAGCCAAACTACGGTTTCCTTATAGACTAGTGGACCAGGGTGATGCCCCCACATTCCAGAATGGATCGCAACTTTTCAGCAGCCATCCAAAACCACAAGAGCACAGGGCTAGTTGTGTTTTCCGCTTAGGTACCCTTAGTGCCTCCCCCTTGGTGATTGGTTGGGAGATGTGGTTGACTCCCCATCCCCTCCTTTCTTGTGGAGTGTCAATAGTCAGGTTTGTTTCTGATGATCCTAGCAAGTGGGTGCAACCAAGCTTGACATTTGGAGGACGGTATTATGCTACAATCTACCTAGCCTATGGAAACACTTCACATTCCCATCACCAGAGCTATTCTTCTCAATCCCTTATTCAATGATGATATGTTGGAATCTTAAAATTAGTCACCATGGAAGTATTTACACCACAGATGTTGGCAAACACTACAAAGTATATTTTCCTGGAGAGATTGCTGTTGACAACTTAGCAGCACAATATCAGTGTCTCTTCATGCATTTACCTCTTCAGTCTGAGCTGTTATAGAGGTCGGGACCACCAGGAAAGACCACTCAGACTCAAAAAGTCCCTAATCAGCTAAATTAAGCTTTTACAATTTCATTAGAATTTTAAAGAAAAATCCTCAGGGGGGGGGGCAGGCAGAGAAAGGAGGGGAGAAGGAAAGAAAGCCATGAAGCCATGCAGGCTTAGTTCCTGCATGGGTGTCAGAATGGCTGACTGGCAGCCACATGGCTGGGAAAGGGACGCTTTAGAGAAAGTAAAGAACTACAAGATGCTAGGGGCAGCCCAATGCCTTAAAGAAAGCGTGTTTAGAAATGGATATGGGGAAAAAATGGAAAAATAATGCTTTTCTGAAGAATTCAGAAAAGTGGGCAGATTTACAGACTCTATGACTATGGCTGGTGCAGAAGTTCTAGGAGTGCTAGGAGGCAGGATTCCAGGCAGGAAAAACTTGCTATCTCATTAGCACACTAGGTATTCTGCCCATCTATTTAGCATAACCCACTTTCCTAGGGGTGATCCTATGACCATATTATTGGACAGTTAAACTTACACAAAATAGAGGGGCTTGAGCTATTACAGAGCCATCTTCCTAAATTTATAAATTCCTTATCCAATCCTCCTTTCCTTCATGTCTATCCTCTTCCCCCAACCCTAGTAAACCATAACCCCCAATGTCAAAGAATGTGTCTTGCTGGTCTCAGGATCCCCAGCACTGAGCAAGCCAACACTTAGCGAAAGCCAGGCATGGCAGCACATGTCTGCAGTCCCAGCTGCTAGAGCCTGAGGCAAGAAGATCACTTGAGTCCAAGAGTTTGAGGGGCAACACAGGGAGAGCCTGTCTCTCAACAAAAAACACTGAGTGAATACTTGGGAGAAAAATCAATGTTAGCTAAAGGTGCAAAAGACCAGCTGAACTTGCTTGGGTTGAAAAAATGTGTCCATGGGATTGGAGAGCTGGCTCAGTGGTTAAGAGCATTGGCTGCTCTTGCTGAGGACCCAGGCTCAGTTCCTAGTACCCACATGGTGGCTAACAATCGTCCATAACTCCAGTTCCAGGGGATTCCAACACCTTCTTATGACCTCTGCAAGACTGCACGACACAAGTGCACTTACACACATGCAGACGATACGCTCATGCACATAAAGTAAAAATAAATGTTTTTTAAAAAGAAAAGATATGGGGTTGGAGAGATGGCTCAGTGGTTAAGAGCACTGACTGCTCTTGCAGAGGACCCAGGCTTAATTCCCAGCACCCACATGGCAGCTAACAACCATCCATAATTCCAGTTCCAGGGGAATCCACATCCTCTTCTGACCTCTACAGGCATCACATGACGTGGGTGCACTTACATATGGGCAATACATGCATATGCATAAAATAATAAAGTATTTCAAAAAGAAAAAAAGAAAAGATGTGCTCATCCTCTCGAATGGGGACTAGCAATCCCTTCAGTAGCTATTGCCACACTGGTATGTAATCATCAAAATATTCAAAAAAGACTTTCAGGGGCCTTGGGATATGTCTCAATCTGTAAAGTACTTGTTGCACAAGCATGGGAACCTGAGTTTGGATCTCCGGCACCCATGTCCAAAGTCAGGCATGGCAGTATGTCTGTACTTCCGGGCCTGGGGAGACAGAGACAAGAAGATGCTGGGGCATGCTGGCCAGCCAGCCTTACTGAATCAGTGAGCTCCAGGTTCAGTAAGAGACCCTGTCTCAAAATAAGGTAGAAGGGGCTGGAGAGATGGCTCAAAGGTTAACAGCACTTGCTGCTTTTGCAGAGGACCCAAGTTTAACTCCTAGCACCCATGTCAGGCAGTTCACAACCACCTAGAACTTCAGCCACAGGGGATCCAATGCCCTCTTCTGGATTCCACGGGCACCTTCATGCATGTAACATACATGCACACAGACACACACATACACATACATAGTAAAATCTTTTTAAAGGTGGGCATTAAGGGAGATGCATGGTGCATTCATCTACACACATGCTTAAGCACACACTCATAAAACACACATGTGTATCAGGGAGGTTTCTTTGAAGAGATGATTTGAGTAGCAGAAACAATCGAATAGTTTATTGTAGCCAGACTCCCCACAGGAATGACACGGAGGACTATGGAAGTGTGACCGAAGGCATCCCTGAAGCACCAAAGATGATGGGCAGGCAGGTCCTGCTGGGCTTATTACTTCGAAACACCCTCACTTTCAATTTGGCATTGACTGAAGGTGGGATGTAGAGTTAAAATTACTTCTTATCGGGGGTGTACTCATGGGAACCTCTTTGATGAGCCTTGACAAATTTCTCTTTTCAAGCTGTTTGCAGCCCAGTTCTGAAGAGGGCTTCTAAACTTTCTGCTAAGCCGGATGAGTCCTCTTTCCATGGCCTATTTATAACAGCATTGGCTTTGAAAACAGAACCAAATTTCTGTTAGAAGATGAGCTAATTTAGCATGTCTCTGTTAACAAACTGAGGCATAATGCTGTTGGTCTGCCTCTCCCATTCCTAAGGTTATTGTGTTTTAGTTATGGTACACAAGGAGAGACTAGGTGTCCTGAGGGGAGTCAGAGCAGGCAGGAATCTGGAACAGAAACTGTGGAAGAGTGCTGCTTGCTGGCTTACTCACAGGCTTATGCTTTGCAATCTTTCTTATACAGCCCAGGACCAGCTGCCCAGGTAATGGTGCCTGAGGCCCACAGTGGGATAAGCCCTCCTATATCCATTAACAATTAAGACAATCACCCACAGACATACTCACAGACCAGACTGATCTGGGAAATCCTTCAATTGAGATTTCCTTCTCAGGTGGCTCTAGCTGACAGTTAAAGCTAACTACAACAGTCCCAAAATTCATGTTGCATAAATGAGCCACAAATTCAGATATTTATTATAGGCTGTGAGGTTGGAGGATAGTGGAGATGTAGTAATTATTAGGTGTGATGTGGGCCCAGGATGTTGTGTGCTTTTAGCTACTGTGCCCATTGGAAAAGAATCTTATCTCTAGAAGACTTGCCATTAGAGACCGAGAAGCCTAAAATAAGGGTCCAGTGCTGCCGCCCCCAAGCTGTGTATGGTCTTCTGGCTCTAATATAAGTTCCATGTTGGACTCTGACAAACATGCTTAGATCTTGTCACTGCCAGAGGGAAGGAGCCAGCTGGTTTTTTACAAAAGTAGTCAACAGGACACACACTTTTTCTCAATTATAAATACTTCCTTTGTGCTTACATTTTCAAGATAAAGAGAAGCTGGGAAACAAATTTCTTACATAAGGAAACAAGTGGAACTTCAAATACAGACCTGTATTCCTCTAGTCAATAGGAATTTTTCTGAGACAGGATCTCCTTGTAACTCCAACTGGCCTAGAATTCACTATGTAGACCAGACTGGCCTTGTTCTCACAGAGATCCACGTACCTCTGCCTCTCGAGTGCTGGGATTTAAGGTATATGCCATCACCCAGCACCCAACCCAGGGCTGTTTCTTTTCTAAAAAAAATATTTTATTTATTATTTTTATTTTATGTGTATGTGTGTATTGCCTGCATGTGTGTAAGTGCACTCGTGTCATGCAATGCCCATGGAGGTCAGAAGAGGGCATTGGATCCTCTAGAACTGTAGTTACAGACAGTTGTTAGCTGCCATGTGGGTGCTGGAAACCAAACCCAGGTCTTCTGCAAGAGCAGCCAGTGCTCTTAACTGCTGAGCTATTTCTCCAGCCCCAAGAAATAATTTTTTTAATTAAAAAAATTTTAAGTGACTAGTAAGATGGTTTAAAAAAGCACTTGCCTTGGATGGACTTGTACTGGGGAATGTCTGGGGACGCTGACTTGACACAGAGAACCTTAACACCCAGGACAGAGTATATGGGTTCCAGTGGTGGGGCTGTGGGAGGGTGCTGGTAAGGATGGGGCTATAAAGATGATTCAGATTGTTTGAGATATTCTGTAAGAAATACAACAAAATTTAATAAAAACAATATTTTTTAAAGCACTTGCCTTGCAAACCTGTGTTTGATCCCTAGAATCCAGCCAGCTGCTGCAGTGTGTATCTGTAATCCCAGCACTCCTACAAGAGGGGAGGTGAAGACAGAATTACTCGGAAGTTTGAAGGCCAACTAGCTTGTAGTTCACAGTGTGGCAGAAACAAGAGAGACCCTGTCTCAACAAGGTGGGAGGAGAGAACCGACTCCTGAAAATTCTTCTCTGACCTACACATGTGTACTGTGCGTACACATACACCCTACCCCGTAACAAATAAAAGAAAAAAAAAAAACCATCAGGCGACAAAGGAACTGTCCTATGAATGAGGCATTCAGATCATCCTGACCAAAGACACTGATTTTATCAATAAAACTGTGATCTTCCTGCACGGTCGGTTCATTTCCAGACAGTGTAATAGCATCCTTTAACTCCATACATAATACCTACCTTTTTTATGTAACAGAGAGACTTTTTCCTAAACAAAATCCCAAAGACAATAACCCTTTGGAGTATCTTAAAGATCAACCAGGTCATTGTACAAGTCAGGAACCTTAAAGCTCAGAGCCTGAATAATCCGAAGTCATACATCCTCTTCATTCCTCCAGACCAGGACTTTTATTTATTTATGTGTATGAGTGCATTGCCTGCCTGTGTGTAAGTGTACCTGTGTCATGCCATGCCTACAGAGGTCAGAAGAAGGTATTGGATCCCCTGGAACTGGAGTTATGGACAGTTATGTGCCATTAGGTTATGTTATGTGCCATTAAGCTGCCATGTGGATGCTAAGATTCAACCCCAGATCCTCTGTAAGAGCAGTCAATGCTCTTAACCACTGAGCCATCTCTCCAGCCCCAGACCAGGACTTCTATATTTTCTTTCTAGCCAATAAACTCTGAATGAGGAGAAGAAGAAGGGAAATAGAAGGGTAAATCAGAAGTTTCCAGTGGGTAGCCCTCAGAAGGGCAAGGTCTGAAATCTGTTCCCATCCTCTCTGCTATGACGTTAGGACGGTTTCTGCACTCTGCTGAGATTCAGAATCCTGGCTGTGAGGTGAGAATGACACAGACATTCTGGGGTGGCGGCAAAGATCTGATGAGTGATGAGTGATGAGTGATGACTGAGGTCCAATGCCTGGACCTCTTGATAAGCCCAGTCCTTCACTTGCTCTCTATAAAAGTTGTTTTTCCTTGTATTGGTCTTCAATGAATTTCCTGCAAATATCAGGTTCTCAAGTGCTTAAGATTTGGGGATGTCACCCATACAACCTGCTGTCCCAACCTGTCCCGTAAAACTTTGTCCCTGCGTGTTCTCAGTTCTCCCCAGTGTTCCAGGTCCCAGCTGCCTGGAGCCAGCCTCTTCCTTACTGCCTCTCAAGATCCTACCTACCCTGGATGGAATGACTCAGACACCCTGGACGGACCGATGTGACAGGCTTCAAAGCACTTCCTCAAACCTTCCCTTTGACCTTTCCATAGCCCCGTGGGAGAGGCAGGACAGGGAGGCAGGTTGTCTCCCACATGTGCCATTAAGGAATCTGAAGTCATAGAAGTTCAGTGATTTAACCATAAGCAAGAGAACCATGGTCTCTGAAGTGAGGAAGACTTAGGTTTTACCTACAAAGCTATATAGGTTGTATATAAGGGATTAAGTAGGTGGCAAGCCACATTGGAATTCAATGCACCTGTCATCTATCTGCCACTCTAGCTGGAAGGAAGCTCTTCCATGACTGAGCTTCCTTTGTCTTTATTAGGATCCTCTGATTTCATGCCTCAGAAACCAGCTTTAGATGACAAACAGTGAAGAGGAGTTTGCCAAGACACTGTTAAGGTCAAAAAGTGAAAGAGCTAAAAAAAATTCACTGTGGGGATTTGATGATGAAACGCCCTGAACAAGCTCTTTTGCTTGGCTACTTGGTCCCCAGCTGGTAGCGCTGCTTGAGGAGGCTGTGGGACTTGCTGGTTCCTAGCTGGTAGTGCTGTCTTGGGAGGTTGGTGCTGTCAGGATAAAATGGGTCACTGTGTCACAGGAATAGACTGGGTCCAAGGACACCCATTGGAATTTCCAAGTGCTTGTGTCCCAGAACAAAAGAATTAGAACAAGATAAAATGCAGAGACTAAGTGACTGTGAAGTGCCCAACCCTAAGTGACACATCTACAATACAATTTACACACCTAAGTCTCGGGGAACATGGCAGAAGAGGGGACAGAAAGGTTATCAGAGCCAGAGGGACAAGACACCTGCTGCTAACTGATGTATCTAGACATGATAGGGAAGCTACGCCAATGAAATCTTTGCGGTATGGCAGTCTAAGATCTGCATAATGACAAAACCAGTTGACATGCCAAGGTGGATGGGGAAATGTTATGGGGGTCCCACCTCAAGATGAAGAGCTACAGGCAATCATGGTTGCTGAGGGAGGGAGGACCTGTTTTCTCCAGGGATTAACTCCCTGAGAGGTTATCCAGTCCCAATGGATCATCCCTAAATACAGGTGCACACAGGCACCACTAAATGGATTCAGTGCATTATATGCAAATATGCACATATACATATAATATATACATACACATGTATACATATATGCATTATATATAAATATATGTGTATATGTAACACTAATAAAGAAGAGGACACAAAATTGTGAGGGAGTGGGAGGGACAAGGGAGGGGTCAGAGGGGGACTGGGGTGTGTGAAAATAATGCAAATGCAATACTCAGGGATGAAATTCTTCTTTATTTTATTTTTTGTCTTTTTTGAGACAGGGTCTCCTTGTAGCCCTGGCTGTCCTGAAACTCACCAGGCTGTAGACCAGGCTGGCCTCAAACTCACAGAGATTCGCTTGCCTCTGCCTCTCAAGTGCTGGGATTAAAGACATGCACCACCACACCTGATTCATGAATGAAATTCTAAAAAAAAAAAAAATGCTATTATAAAATGATTAGACCAAGAACTCATGGATGGTGACAGAAATCAAGGCGGTTTACTAAGAGGGCTCTTCCAAGGGTAGAAGGAAGGGGAAGTTAGAGGCCGAACAGCTCTGGGCCAGGATAGTCCTGACCTTTCTGGGTCACTGCACACTTCCCTCACATGCTCTGTACCACACATGCAGGCCTGGCAGGGAGAGCTTTACAGTCTTTCTGCCAACCGGCTTCTTTCATATGTTAATCTTGATGCCTCTCTCTACCTTACTCCCCTGTCACAATTGGGTCTTGAGGTTTTATACCCTGGCCTCCCTTCCTGCCCCTTCTCTCCCCAAATCTCTACTTCCTGCCTGCTAACTGCTGACTGAGGAATTGCTGCCTCATTCTCCATCAGTGATGGACTATGCAGTAAAGTATAAGCCAAAGTGAACCCTTCCTTTCTAAAGATGTTTCTTGTAAGGTATCCTAGTTAGCTTTGGTAGTCAACTTGAGATAGCCTAGAGCCAGCCATTTGGGAGGAAAGCTTGAATTCTGGAATTGCCTAGATGAGATTGGCCTGTGGGCGTGTCTGTGGAGGATTGTCTTGATGGTTAATTGATGCAGGAGGATCCAGCGCACTGTGAGTGGCACCATTTCCTGGACAGGTACTCTTGGTCTGTATTAGAAAACCAGCTAAGCTCAAGCCTGTGAGTGAGTCAGCAAGCAGCATTCCTCCATGGTTTCTGCTTTAAACTCCTTCTTGAGCTCCTGCCCTGACTTTCTTCAATGATGGACTGTGACCTGGAGGTGTAAGCCAATCCTCTCTAAGTTGTTTTTGGTCACATTGTTTTATCACAGCAACAGGACTCAAACTAGGACATCAGATATTTGGTCACAGAGATAATAAAAGTAACTAAAACAATTACCTTCTGGGAAGGACCAAGCATAGCCCAGGTCTTCAGCAGGTCCTCGGGGTGAGTGCTGGATGACTTAGTCCCAACTGTCTTTACTCTCCATTGTGCACCTTTTTCTTTACATAAAGTCCAAATTTATGACAAAGAAAATCTATCTGACCTGGCCTGGGCTGTGGGCAGGGATAGGCAGGGATGGCTGCTGTCCGCTGAGTCAGTCATAGAATGTAAGAGGCAGGACCGTTACAAAGGTAGCAATGCTCTCAAGTTAATGACATCAAGTACTTAGCCCTCATGTACCTCCAAGGCCAACTGTCAGATGGGACCGGGTTTATTTGCTTATACTTCTGTCTTAGCATCTAGCTAGACACTAGTTCCAGGAGACCAGAGCCAGGGAAGAGGGGAGGCCCCTCTGTCTTATGTTCAGTTAATATGGAAGTGCCTTGGGCATGGTTGATGCTCATTAAATATTGAAAGATTGATACATTTTGTTGATTTTGTTACAGTCATCAGTCTTTCTGATCCAAAAAAAATCAAAGTAATTTATATCTTTGCTGACTTTTCCAAGCTCCTAAATACAGCTCTCCTACCTACAAGTAGCCACCAACAAAGCACTCAATCAATAATAATTCACCTAATTAGCTTGCTTGTGAACCAATAACTTCCTAGGGCTTAACCACTTCCCTTCACGACTTCTACATGAGGTGCCAGGTGCCTTGCCAAAAGACTTGATTAATTAGTATTAAAATTGAAGATGAATACAATTAATTGCAGAATTTTGAAATCTTTTAAAGTTTAATTCTTGAAAAATTACATCATATAACAGGGGCATGGTGAAGTAGTTCTAATTTATTTCCAAAGGAATAAACAGAATTTTCACCAGCACAGGTCCATAGTTGGGACAAGTTAAATACTTGCCAAGCATAGACTATGGCTGCTACTATCAATACAAAGTCACAGAGCCAGGTGTGGTTGTACATGCCTTTAATCCCAGCACTCAGGATGCAGAGGCAGGTGGATCTCTGCGAGTTCCAGTCCAGTCTGGTCTACAAAGCAAATTCTAAGCAAGCCAAGGCTACACTCTGTCTCAAAAAAGAAAAAACAAAAAAAGCCATGTAGCTCAAATAGAAAGAATTCTTAAACACGTGTCCTGCTATTGAAAACAATGACCCCTGGAACCCATCAGTCCCAACATTTTGATAGCGTTAGTGACATTAGTGACACAAACCTGTCCTGTGTTTCTTCTTCTCCAGGTCTGCTCCAGCCTGTGGTTTGGCTTTGTCTTTAGTCTTTTCTCTTTGCCATCCCCTTAAATGCATTCTTTCAGATAGGTAACTAACTTGCTAGAGGACGTGTCAAAAAGAGTGCTGTCTGCCTTTGACAATGTTTTATCCAACTGAGCAGACAGGATTTTCATGAAGAAAATCTGAGGAATTAATTAATTAACTGTAACTGGATTTCACCTCTTTAACCTTAACTGGTGAGCAAACTGAGCTAAATAAACATCTGACCATCCAATCTCTTCCACTTAAGGTTAACTTGAGTTTATTATTCAGGCTACTGCCCTTGTGTATTAGGCAATGCATAAATTACGCATACTAATTACCCTGGATGGGGCACACTTTAATGAATTCTTTTAATTAAACTGCAACACCGTGGTTTTGCACAGGACAGTCTATATTTCATCCTTAAACTATGTTAACCTTCATCTTTGTCGGGGCATCTCACACGACCAACCAGAGCTGTTCTGAGTTTAATTCATCTAAGTATATACATTCCACACTCCCCCTTGACTATTAGAGGAAAATTTGAAAAATGTTTCTCTTCTGCTTTGAGGTTAAGAAATTAGACACCTCTGTGAAAAGTTATGATTTGGCTGTTAATACTGAGGTGGAGTCGGGGCGGGGGGAACAAAGCAAATTGAAATGATTGTATCAACCAGCAAAGCACTGCCATCTTTAAAATATACATAGCAAAAGTCACATTAACAGAATTCTTATTAGTGTGTAGCACATAGCAGGGACAACCCTCACATTGTGATCTTTGTGTTCTTAAATTCAATCATAAAAAATATGTACTCTGAGTCCAGTTTTCCATGATACGATTAGTCCTCTTGGGGCTGGAGAGATAGCTCAGTAGTTAAGAGAGTGCTCATGGGGTTGGAGAGATGTCTCAGTAGTTAAGAACACTGGTTGTTTTTGCAGAAGACCCAGGTTCGAATCCCAGCACCCACATGGCAGCTAACAACTGTCAGTAACTCCAGTTTCAAGGGATCTGATGGCCTCTTCTGTCCTCTGTGGGCATTGCATCACACGGGTGCACTTACCTACATGCAGGCAATACACTCATACACATAAAATAAAAATAAAAAAAGAGAGAGCTCACTGCTTTTGCACAAGACCCAGATTCAATTCCCAGCACTCACAGCTCACAGCTGCCTTTACCTCCAGCTCCAGGGATCCAATACTCACTTCTGGCCTCCATAGGCATTTGCACTCACATGTGTGCACATGCACACACACACACACACGCAAACACAATTTAAAATAAAGCAAATATTTTTAAAACGAGTCCTCTATTATCTAGAACCACTAGTGGACACAGAGTAGAAAGAGGAACTCAGTATCTGTTTTAGACTTGAGTTCTGATTCTGTCTTTCTATTAAGCTCTTGGTTCTAGGCAGTAAATTTGCCTTGAGTTTTATTAATATCTCCCTGCTATCTGATGCAGAGAGATTGGGGAGGAGAGGAAAAGAGGGGACCAAACAAAGGACTATCACAATCAAGGACTGGGGACACTGGAGACTCTGATGCTCTTCAGCTTGGCTAACACTGTGGACTGAGCACCTACTGCATTTCCAGAACCATGTTTAGTACCAGATGCTATGAGGGAAGGTTATACTGTTTGTGTTTGCTTATAAGAAAAAGGACTTGTTTGCTTAGAAATATTTGTAGTAAGTAGACGAATTTGGGAAGATGTGCAAAAAACCTTTGAGAGAGTTTGTCTTGGAGAAATATTAGAGGTCTGAGTTCGTAGAAAAAGTATTGATCACAAAGTCTGTTCCTTCTCCACCTCTGTCTCTATCTGTCATGAGCACATGATACTTTCTCATCCAAAAACTTGAGGAAGTGAAAATAACTAGAGAGTTCAGAGTTCACTGAGCACATAAACTATTCTGCAAATATAGAGTTGGGCCTGGGTTAAGCTGGAAGAGCGCTTGCCTGGTGCGAACAAAGCCCTGAATTCCAGCCCCATCACAGCATAAACCAGGTGTGATGGCATACTCCTGCAATCCCAGCACTTGGAAGCAGAGGCAGAGGATCAGCGGTTCTAGGTCATCCTCCACCACTGTACTGTTGGGGTTCTCTAATAGGATGAACATATATTACAAAGGAGATTTGTTAGATTGGCTTTCATGACACAGGCTGGGCAATCTAATAACCACTGTTTTCACACGGGAAAGGCTGAAAACCCATAGTTGCTCAGTCCATAAAGCTGGATGCCTCAGCAATCCCAATCTAGCACTGAAGATCTGGAAGATTCTTGGAGAGTCACTTGTCTCCATTCCACAGTGGAAGGCTGAAGAAGCTGATTTTGATATCAGTGAATGTGACAGCAACAACAGGGTAGATATACTCGGAACAAGGGGGAAGGTGGGCAGGCAAAAGTCACATGGCTTTTCCCTCAGACCTCTTTATATATGGGCCACCACCAAAAGGTGCCCCCTACCCTTGGGAAGGGCCTTCCCTCTGCTCAGTTACTCTCTCAAGGAAATTTCTTCACAGACTCATCCAGCATCCACCCTCCCAGATCCAACATGTTGACAACCAAAATTAGCCATCAAGCCTACATAGAGAATTCCAGGCTAGCCTGGGATACATGAGCCCCATTATAAACAAACAAACAAATAAATACATAGTCTGCAAAGACAGACAATGTCTGGGGCAATCAGAGAAGGCTGCTTAGAAGAGGTATCATTTAAGTTGGCTCTTGAAGTATGTGTTAGTTACCTTGTTTTGTTTTGTTTTGTTTTGTGACAGCCTAGCCTATTTAGGGAGCTCCACTCCAGGAAGAGCTCCTGTTTTAAAAAACAAGGTAGACAGCACTTGATAAATGGCCTTGAAGTTGTCCTCTGGCCTTGACATACACATATATGCACACATTGGCACACATGTGTGTACCCCCTCCCTCACACCAGCAGGCAACTATACACAAAAGGAATATGGCCTGTATCTTTAATGAGCAAAGCCTGGTTCTTAATAACACATTATTAAATTTAGAAATGAAATTCCCACCCTTTTCTGACCTCCATCTTGTAACTACACTACAGGTAGTATAGAGAGAGTGAAGACCTAGAGGTTTTAAGTTCCCTATTTTGTGATTGATAGAATTCCTTTGGACATTAAATTCTCTTACTCTGGGGCTATTAAAGAGCCCCGATACAAAAACAGGCTGGTGAGATGGATCATCAGTAAAGTTGTTTTCAGTGCAAACCTAATGACCCCAGTTCTATCTCTGAAACCCACATAAAGGTGGAAGCAGAGAAGTAACTCTATGAAATTATCCTCTGATCTTCACACACTTGTCATGGCACATGTGTGCCCACATAAACACATCATGCATATACAAAAGAATCCTACCTTCTCACCACAGAGCAACAAATCCCAGAAAGAAATTGGGCAGAACTTGGTATGCTTTCAAGGCCTCTTGGAATTTCTCTTTGCATAAGGCTTTGTCAGAGGGGCAGAGCCAGCTGATTTATCTAGGGGCTGTTCTGAAGGTGGTATGATCAATATCTTTCAGTTATTTACTGAGCCACCACTATGTGTCAGACACAGGGGCTACAAAGACAGATATCGAAGGGGCCTTGCTCTTCGACAGCTCACAAAGAAGAGCTGCATGGTCTAACTGAAACCAGGGAATATGTTCCCTCAGCCAGAACCAAAACCCAGAAAGGAAAGAAGCTGGGAGGGGTACTCAGAGAACCTTAAGATCTCAGAGGGATTTTTGTATAACAAAGGTACCTCTTAAGAAGAAAGTCCCAGCTGTGCCATGTGACACTGGGTAAGTCACTTAACCTCTCAAAAAGCACATCTGTAAAACTTGGGTAAAACTAGGACTTCCCTCACAGGGTCATTTGTGGTGATTAAATGAGATAGTGAAGTGATTAGCAAGGCAAGGCAATAGGCAGCCAGCAAGTCACTTGTGCTAGTTGCTGGAATTAGCATGAAGAAAGGAGGTGTCAACTGCTCTGGTACTAGATCCACATGTATGTAGGAAGCTAGAGGCCTATTAAACACACAAATGCTACTTTTATTGACTTACTTAAAAATGAAAAGTGTTGCTGGGCGTGGTGGGGCATGCCTTTAATCCCAGCACTTGGGAGGCAGAGGCCAGCCTGGTATACATGGCGAGTTCCAGGCCAGCTGGGGCTCCAGGGAGACTGTGTCTCAAAAATACCAAAAAAACAAAAAGAAAGAAAGAAAGAGAAAGAGAGAGAGAGAGAGAGAGAGAGAGAGAGAGAGAGAGAAAGAAAGAAAGAAAGAAAGAAGCTATGCAGTGTAAATACTGAGCACTGTGTTGAGTAGAGACCAATGTAGGAAGACACTTGACATCAATTTCTGGCCTCCTTATTTTTGTGCACACACACGAAAGCACATTTGAACACACATGAGCTCACCCACATGAGCTCACACACAGGCATGCATGCACAAAACAAAAAGAAAGAAAGAAAGAGAAAGAGAGAGAGAGAGAGAGAGAGAGAGAGAAAGAAAGAAAGAAAGAAAGAAAGAAAGAAAGAAAGAAAGAAAGAAAGAAAGAAAGGGAGAAAGAAAGAAAAGTATTGGGCCAGTGAGATGGCTCAGCAGGTAAAAATACTTGCTACCAAGACTGACGGCCTGAGTTCAACCCCAAGAACCCACATAGTGGAAGGAGAGAACCAGCTCCTGAAGGTTGCCCTTAGACCTCCACACATTTTTCCATAACACAAACAAATAAATGTACAAAACCTTGAGCGTGTCAATCATTTATGGTCCATTGGATTTTATTACAAATGACTTGTCTGACACAAAGGGTTAAGTACATGCATGTCTCCGGGTATGCCCATGAGAAGAGTGAACATCCTGAACAGCAGGAGCACCATTGGAGACCAAGGCCTTCCCCCAGGAGAGCATTGGCAGGTCCTCCAGAGGGGCCACTAGGGGCTGCCCAGTTGTCAGAGTCACCCAAGACTTCCTGGGGAGGCACTGGCTCCAGGTTTCGATAGGCAGTGAATCTCAGGGCTGTCCTCCTAGGGAACATATGCTGTGCCATCTGGCCTGTGTGCATCTCTCCAGTGGCTCTGCTCTAAATACCTGCCAGTTTGGCAGCTCCAAATTCCCTTTGGTCTCTTTCTTGGACTGAGTGTCTCTTGACATCGATGGATGTAATTAAGAACTAAACCAAGCATATGAATTCAGGGTTGTATCATGAGTGCACAGGGACTTTTACCTTGGAAGAAGAACTCCGAAAGGCAGGCCAACCTCAGGTTCCTGGCCAGTGGAGCAATGGAGCTGGTGTGGCCACTTTTGGGGAGGTACAGCAACACACAAGCTCACAGCTCAAGCACCACCCGTGGGGCATGGGATGTTGGTCAGGATGTTGATCACATTCCCTGAATCCAGAGTCCAACTGAGGGCAGGTGGGCAGCCTCCAGGTAAAATGCTCATGCCTTCTGGCTCCACCAAGGGAGAGAATTCCAGAACTGTCCAAATCCAGGCTCGACATCTCTGTGTTGCTGCCTGGGGAACAGAGCATTACCGTATTTCCAGAAGGTGTAGTGAGTAAGCCAAAATCAAGCTCCAGAGACTTGAAAGCAGATCAGATTTGAAAGTGTAAATGACAATGTGCAGCCAAGTGAACACTGGGCAGCAAAAGGGAAAGATGGGTGTCCTAGTTTCATTTCTGTTGCGGTGATGGAACATCCTGGCAATAAGCAATGTAAGGAAGAGGGGCTTTATTTGGGTCACAGTTCCAGATTGTAGTCCATCATGTCAGGGAAGTCAAGGCAGAAACTTAAAGCATCACATCCATAGTCAAGAGGAGAAAGAGAATAAACACACAGAGTCTTGTTTGTTCTCTGGCTCTCAGTCAGCTTTCTTCTCTGTTTTATGTTCAGGACCCCGTGCCTAGGGAAGGGTTCCACCCGCAGCCAGTTGGGTTTCCTATATCAATTAACAATCAAGTCAATCCCTCACAGACATAGCTAAAGTCAACCTGATCCAGAAAATTCCTCACTGAGACTATCTTCCCAGGTGACTCTAGGTTGTGTCAAGTTGACAATTAAAACTAAGCAGCGTGCATTGGGTGTAGTGGTGCACTTTAATCTCAGCACTCAGGAGGCAGAGGCAGGTGGAGCTCTGAGAGTTCCAGGCCAGGCACATATGCATATGCGTATGTGCAGCAGTCCTATAGGAAAGGCCCTTACCCTATAGAAACAGCTATTCAGGCACAACTGAAGACACACATACATTTACCTTTGGTATTGTGTGTGTGTGTGTCTGTCTGTGTCTGTCTGTCCATGCCTGTGTACATTTGAGACAGAATGCCGTATCACCCTGGTTAGCCTTGAATTTGATATGTAGCTGTTCAAGGTTGTCCTTGAACGCCTAATTATATCATGTGAGGGAGTATACTTCTGCAGCTGTTTTACAAAGCCAGATCTCTAATCCAGGGATCCTGAATGCTAGGCAAGCACTCTGCCCTGAGCTACATACCACCCAGAATACAGCTCTTCAAAGGCTGTTTTCTGGCTTTCATTTTCTCCTCAGACACACATACCCAATGGTGATGCCTACGCTCTTCACTGGACTGGTCCAGTAATTTTCATCATCTAAAATTGCTAGGAAATGTTATTTTCAAATCCAAATTAATGTTAGCTATGGAAAAGGAAAATCTCACCATTACAAAACATAAAACTGAAAGAGAAAATCTTAGTTTCATGTATTAGTTATAAGATAGGAAGAGCGTTAAGAAAGAGCAGTCCTGTGTGGAACTGAGAGATTTCTGGAAAGCCCTGGGGTGACTTTGACTTGGAAGACAGGAGGCAGACACTGCAGATTATTTAAGATAATGACATTTTGTTGCCAAGCATGCTATAGTTATCTTCCTTTGCTTGAGCTGCTGCAACAAAACACCACAGGCAGGATGGGTTAAACAACAGAATTTATTTTCTCACATTTCTTCAAAGTAGAAGTCCATGGGTATGAGACCAACATGTTCTAGTGTGTTCTCCTTCCGGCTTATAGACAGTCTTCACCTTAGTATGTCCTCAGGCAACCTTTCCTCAGTGTGCGTAGTAGAGACAAGGGTAAGTGAGCTGCCGCCTCCTCCTTCCCCTCCCCTCATCCTCTCCTCCTCCTCTCTTCCTTTTCACTCTTTCCTCCTCATCCTCCTCATCCTCCTCCTCATCCTCCTCCTCCTCTGCCTCTCCCCCTCTGCCTCCTCCTCCTCTGCCTCTTTTTTTTTTATATACGGGGGACAGAACCCAGGGCCTCATGAATGCTAAGTCCTAGCCCATCCTTATTCTTTTAATCTTTCTTCTTGGACTAGAGAGATGACTTGGTGGTTAAGCCCATGTACTGCTCTTCCAGAGGGCCTGAGTTCAACTCCTAGCAACCACGTCTGGCAGCTCACAACCACCTGTAACTTCAGCCCCTGCAGGATCCAACTCCTCTAGCTTCTTCAAGCACCTGTACTCTCATATACAGACACACATATATACATAATTAGAAATAAAAACAAATCATTTTAAATTTTTTTAAAATTTCTTCTCCAAATTCAGCCATACTGGAGTCAGGGCTTTAAAATATGAATTTTGGTGGGATACAGACATTCAATCTATAATAAATGAGCATCTATCACAGAAAGAGAGTGATTCACACTACAGGCTGGCATGCTGTCTGTATTACCTTTGTGTGACTTGCCTCTGTAAACATCTTACCCTGATTAAAGACTCACTGTTAGAATGCAAGCAGGAATGTGGAGACCTTGGGGTTTCAGCTTTGGGTTTGAACTTCATCCATTTTGTCTTTGGTATCTACTTCTCACATTTTGCCGACGTGTTCAGGTTGTAACCCTTCCAACTGAGGAAATAAGGTTTGCCTTACCTTAATAAGCAATTAGCTTTAACAATTAAACAGAGACCATGATTGATGACCTAGCTAATTGTTCCTCCTCAGTGTGCACATATTAATACAAGCAGAATGCTCTAAAGCCATAGGAACTTTCGCTCTTTGGCTTTGCCATGCTTTATCTTTGTAGATCTAAAGCTAAGACAGACACAGACTCTGCCCTCCAGGAGACCAGAATCTGATAGGAAAGGACATATGAACAGAGCTGTTACAACAAGAAGGATCTGGTTAGTTTTCCTGGGGGCTCCACAGGATTGATGTAAACTCCACATCAGCCAATTAATTATCAATAAGTCTAGTGACGCAGTTCAGTTGGCAGAATACTTGTCTAGCACATACAAACCTCAGAACGTTTCCTTGTACCCTTGTAGAGTCTGACCTGCTCTCCACTCCCAGCTTTTGACAGCCACAGATCTGATTTCTGTTCCTACGTTTTGTCTGTACCAAATGTCATATGAACAGAATCATCCTGCTTGTTACCGTCCATGTCTGGCTTCTTTTACATAGACAAGATTTTGGAGAGTTACCTATGAGATTTATATAACAGCAATTTGTTCTTTTTATTGCTAAAGATCATTCTGCTGTACGATGACCATAACTTGTGTTTTGTTGGTTACTTTTAATGGTCAACTTGACACAATGTAGAGCCACCAGGGAAGAGAGTTGCAATGAGGAATTGTCTAGCTCATGTGGCCTGTGGGTGTGTCTGTGGGGGGATTGTCTTGATTACACTAATTGATCTTTTTGAGACAGTCTCTCTATAGCCCCGGCTGGCCTGGAACTCATATGTAGACCAGGATGGCCTTGATCTCACTAAGATCTGCCTGCCTTAAAGGTCAGTACCACCACACCCTGCTGATTACACTACCTATGATGGTTTGACCTGCCCATTGTAGGTGGCACCATTCCCTGGGCTTGGGGATCCTGGATGGTATAAGTATAGAGAGGAGGCTGAACTTGTACAAAAGGCATACCTGCATTCATATACTCTGCTCAGACAGGGGATAGGATACCACTAGCTGTTCAAGGTTCCTGCTACCTTGACTTTGCCACAGTGATAGACTATGACCTGGAATTGCAACTAAAATAAACTCTATCCTACTTGTTTTTGTCAGCGCATTTTATCACAGCAACAGAATTAAAACTAAGGCAGCTTTTTTATTGAGATACCAGTTGAAAGATATCAGAATTGTTTATAGATTCAAACTCTTATAAATAAAACTTCTCAAGACACTCTATGCATAGGACTTTAAGCAGGATTTTTGCCTTCGGTCAACACATAGAGTAGAATTCCAGGTCATGTGCTAAATGTGTATTTAACTTTGGAAGAAACTACCTGATCATTTTACAAGGTGGGCATCCACTTTGTATTCTCAACTGTGTAAGAATTCCACCAGTCCTATGCCCTTGCCAAAATGTGGGGCTGTCAGACTTTAGGTTTTAGCCATGCTGATACTTAATTATGTTGCAAAATCAGGTGGTTTTTAATTTTCATTTTCATAATAAGTGATGTTTTTAAGCACATATATTTTAACGTTAATTTGCCATTTATTTATCCCTTGGTGAAGTGTCTGTTTGAATCTTTGTCTCAGGCTGGAGAGATGGCTTAGCTGTTCAAGGCTTAGGCTCACAAATCTTTGACCCATTATTTTCAATCTTTGTATTAAGAACTGTGGCACAATGCCTGAGAAAGGCAACTCAAGGAAGAAAAGTAGGAAGGGTTTGGTTTATAGTCTGGGACACATCACAGTGGGGAGGCATGGCAGCAGGAACATAGAGCATCGATCACACTGCACCAGCCTGGAAGCAGAATGTGGTAAATGCTGGTACTTAGGCCACTTCCCCCTTTCTACTCAGTCTGGGGCCCCAACCTATGGGATAGTTAGGGTGGGTCTTCTTACCTCAGTTAACCTAATCTAGAAACTCCCTTTTGGACATGCCCAGGTATCTTAGTTATTTTCTATTGCTGTGATAAAAACACTGTCCAAAACCAATGTAGGGAGAAAAGGTTTATTTTATCTTACACCTCCCAGATCACAGTTCATCACTAAGGAAAGCCAAAGCAGGAACTCAGGGCAGGAACCAGGAGCACAGACCATGGAGGAGTGCTGCTTACTGGCTTGCTCCCCTGGCCCATGCTCAGCTTGCTTTCTTATATAAGACAGGATCAACTGCCCAGGGGTGGGACCACCCACAGTGGGCTGAGCCCTCCCACATCACTCAACAATCAAGAAAATGCCCCACAAACATGGCCACAGGCCAATCCAATGGAGGGAATTCTTCAATTGAGGCTCCTTCTTCCCAGGTGTGTCAAGTTGGCAACTGAAGCTGTCCAGTACACCAGGTAATTCTAGATACTGTCAAGTTAATGATCAATATTAACTACCACAGTCTCCTTTTTACTGAACTATAAAAGTTTCCTGTAGCAATTCTCCCTTAAGAAGTCCACATTTTACTGGGTGTGGTAGCTCATACCTTTAAACCCAGAACTCAGGAGGCAGAGGCAGGGAGATCTCTGTGACACAAAGTTCAGCCTGGTCTACATAGGGAGTTCGAGGCCAGCTAGGGCTATAGGGAGACTCTGTCTCAAAAACAAACAAACAAACAAACAAACAAACAAAGAAGCCCAGCCTTGTCCTAGTAGCTAAGCTTTACTTTCTTGAAGTACAAAAGTTACTTTTATTTATTTTGTGTGCACGGTATATATATGTATGTCTGTGTGTACACAGACAGGGTGGTCAGGGGTAACTTTCCAGAATCAGTTCCCCCCTTCCACTGTGTAGGACCCAGAGATCAAAGTCAGTTCATCAGGTTTGGTAGTAAGTAAGTGCCTTTCCCCACTAGGCCATCTAGTCTGCCCTCTTTCTGCTTTTAATAAATCCAACTTTTCATTAAAATGAAAGCTCCTGTAAATACTTTATATAGGTTCTTTATCAGATATACTTCTTGTGGTTTATCATCTTATTCTTCTGAATTCCAGTGTATCAGGTTTCTTCCTTTTATGGCTTATACTGTTGCATCCTCTTAATGAAATCTTTGCCTAATCCCAAACCATGAAATTCTTTTCCACTTTTTCTTCTCCAAGTTTTATGGTTTTAGAGATCTCATTTAAATCTGTTTCAATTTGCTGTATTTTAGAAGTGGTATGATAAAGACGGAAGGCTTTTTTTTTTCTACAAATGTTTATTGTCTTCAGTTTCATTTACTGAAAAGACTATTTATTTAAATAAGATAGCCCGCTTGCTGTCTGCATTGACTAACACCATTTTTTTATAATTTATGTAATTTACTTTTTATTTTTATTTATTTGACTGATTTTATTTGTGTATGAGGGAATGTAGGTGTGTATTGCAAATACACACATGTGTTCAGGTGTGTGCACCTGTGCACAGGCATGGAGGCCAGAACAGGATTCTAGGTGTCCTGCTCTATCACTCTCTGCCTTTTTCCCTTTAGACTGGGGCTCTCACTGGCACTCTGCTGACAGCCAGCAAGCCCCATTGATCCTCCTGTCTCCAGCCAGCCCCACAATGCCAGGGTTGTAGGTACATGGGTGGCCATACCTGACTTTTTACATGGTTTCTGGCTCTGACCCACTGAGCCATCTTTCCAGTCCCCCAAAGACTATTTATTCATAGAATTTTGTAGGCAACTTTGTTGAAAATAAGCTGTCTATACACTCACGTGTTGGTCTATTTCTGGTTCATGTCTTTATGCTAGTCCCACACACATTAACTAATGTAACTTAATGTAAGACAGCACCAGGCAGTGTAAGTCCCTCAGTTTAATTCTTTTGAAAAATTGTTGTTTCTAATCTAGGTCTTTTACATTCTCATGTGAACTTTATAGCTGGCTACATGCTATTCTAGAAAAAGCAAAACATAGGAACATAAATCAAATCAGTTGTTGCTACAAGCAAGGGTGGGAACAGAGAAGGACTTCAAAGGGTGCTGGAGAATTTTGCAGTAAACAGTAGCATGGTCTAACTTACATTTGAAAAGGGTCAGTCTGGTTGACTGTGACTTCCTCAATGCCAAAGTTACAAGCCAGTCTACCCTCAACTATCCACTGTAGAGAAATAACTCAAATCCCCTGGATAAAGCAAAAAACAGGCAGGTATCCTCCTATCAACAAGTCATCAAATAAACCCACCCCTAGAATTCCATTATTCCAAGAGACTTTATTAGTAGAAACAAATTGTCAGAAGAGAAGGTTACATGCACTTGGGCCAGGTCCAGCAGATGAAGTTTGTTCATGATCGCTTCCACCAAACAGTTTGATAATGAAGAGCATATTAGTGAGGCCAAGGGACACGTAGTGTGGTGGAGGAACACCTCTTGGGAGTGGAAGGTATTGAAGATACCCAGGTCCTGCATCTTCTCATCTAGGCTCACACTGATCTCAAAACGATGATGTTTGAAAGCCGGCATTTGGATTCCTCCTGCTCTTTCATAGACTCAGCCTTTTTCATAGACAGTACTGATCTGTTTTTTTAATGGGAAGATGGCAAAGCTATTCTAATGCACAAGTTAGTAGAATTAGAATTAGAGCTTCCTGGGTAATTGCCTCACCATTTTTGTCAAACTCTTGCACAATGGGCATTCAAACTAAATTTCTTGACTCCTGGATGGTTCAGAGGTTAAGAGCACTGGCTGCTTTTGTAGAGAACTCAACGTTCTGTTCCCAGAACCCCCATGGTGGCTCACAACCACTTCTGACTCCAGCTCTAGGGAGTCCAGTGCCCTCTTCTGGCCTCTACAGACACCTGCACTCATGTACAGAAACCCACACACAGACAGACATACAAACAAAAATAAAAATAAATCTTTAACATTTTTTTCTTGACTCCTGTCTGAAATCATGTTTTTTAATGAAAATAAAAGTTTTTTCTATTTTTATTGAATTTTTGTGCATTTTATATAATGCATCTTGATCATATTTAATTATATCTACACCCTATCTACACCTCCCAGAGTGCCCCCCCGATGGATTTCATGTATCCCTATAGCACCCTCTAATGGATTTCAATGCAATCTGTCATATATCCTAAACCTGTTGAGTCAAGTTTGTGTCCCCAGTGTGAGTTCATTTACTAGAGCCTAGTCAGCCTATCTAGTATCACTCCCTTCAAGAAGACCAACTCTCCTTCACCCAGCAGTGAGAGGTTGCCAATAGTTCCTCAGCAAAGGTTGGGGCTTCTTCTCAGTTTCTCCAGTCCTATGCTGCATTTTTATATGGTTTGAGTTTGCATGGGTCTTTCCTTGTGGTCATCCACCACCCCTGGTTCTTAGAGTCTTTCTGCCCCCTCTTCCACAACGATCCCTGAGTTCTGGGTGGCAGAGTTTTAATATAGGAGACCTATCCAGGGACACTCACTCTGCAGTCTCTTATTCTCTACATTTGGGGCAGCTGTGATTTTCTGTGTTAATCACCATCTGTTGCATGAAGCTTCACTGCTGAGAGCTGAGAGATGCCTTACTATTCTCTCTGCCCCCTGTTCCACTATGTTCCCTGAGCCTTAGGTGTAGAGGTTGTATTGTAGATGTGCCACTTGGGCCTGGACATCTCAGACTGTGTTTGACCAGTTGTGGAACTCTGTAATAGTCTCCATCTGTTACAAAAGAAGCTTCTTTGATGAGTGGTGAGAGATATACTTGTCTGTAAACATAAGGATACATATTCAGCATACAGTAAGAAATCATATTTGTCTAGGGAAGTGACAAACGTAGAATTTTCTCTAGGATTTACAGCCTCTCCAGCTGTGTGTATTTGACATTGTTTACAGTACTACACATGACTTTCTTCCCATTGAGAGGGCTTTAGGTCCAATTAGGTAGCTGTTGATTACTCCCAAGATAAAAGTGCCACTGCTGCACCAATAGCAATAGCTTGCTGCACTGGTCATTGTTGTAATTAAAAATAAAGCATTTTTTAAAAGACTGGTCCTGCTATTGACTTTTTCCCTCAAGATAACCATCTCTTCACCAGCAGTAGCTGTGTTCTGAACTGTGTTGCTTCCCATCTTTGCAGGCCATTATTCCAATGTAAATCATTTGACTGTGTTAAGGCATTGTCACCAGAAGCTATGGAAGTTGTCTTTTGATTACTAACTGGGTGACTTAGGGCAAATCATTTAGCCTGAGTTTCATCTTTTCCAGTAAAACAACTGTCACCATTCACAGCTCTACCATGTGACCCTGTCTGCCACAAGACTTTGCCCAGCCACAGACCATGGGGACTCCAGAGTGCAGTGTGCAAATGTTGGTCTCTTGAGCTGGAGATGGTATTGACTCTATGGAATTAATCATGTGTTTTTCAAAATGTATAGAAGTAAGTCTGTGTTTGTAGAGTAGTGTCAACATGCCAAGCATGCTACAAATTGTTATGGGGTAGAAATATGGATGGTTACAGTGCCTGTCCCCTCCAGTTGATTATGTGAGCAAGATGATAAGCCTTGTACACAGTGAGCAATGACAGATCAACACAGCACGTCTTTGTAAGTGCTTTTGAGTTTGATGATTGCTTTCACATGATGTGTGTGTATGTGTGTGTGTGTGTGTGTGTGTGTGTGGTATATGCATGTGTTGTACATGTGGGGGGCATGCGTGCACCTGTACATGTACATGTGGAGGTCAGAGTCAGAGATTGACATCAGGTGTCTTCCTCTATTTTTCTTCACCTTATTTTTCATATAGGGTCTCTCACTGTACCTGGAGCTCACCCATTCAGCTTGAGTGCCTGGCCAACAAGTCCCAGGAATCCTCCTGTCTCCACTTCGTAGTGCTGAGGCTACACATGCACCACCACGCCAGGCTTCTAGGTGGGTGCTGTGGATTGAATGCAGGTCCTGCTCTTGCCTGCTTAGTAAGCTCTTTACTGACAGCCATCTCTCCAGCCCCATCTTTCACATACTTTGCATCATTCTATTCTTCCAGTGTTGAGCAATTTGTAGGGAAGTTATTCTTTTAAATTTTCTCTTTCTTTCCTAGTTAATTTAAATTTGTTCTCTGACAATTTCACACAGGTACATAACGTGTACATAATGCCCCTCGTCTACCTTCCTACACCCTCGTCAATCCTCCTCCCTCTTTCCCTGCAAAGCTCTTTCTCATATTCAAGTTTTGTGACCCACTGGGTTCAACACAGTCCATCTGAGTTTAAAACTATCTGTTGGACCCTGGTGGCATCAGCACTGGGTGCACAGCTGAATACAATGACTCTCCCTAAATCTGTCAAAATTCAATAGTTCAGCAGTAAGTGGTAGGGTCCCATGAGCCTCTCCCCTATCCACTGTTGACAGGGCCAGTCTTGTGCAGGCTCATGACTACAGTTTAAGCTATGACTACAATGGTTGTGTTGAGTCTAGAGGGCAGCATTTCGAAGGAGACAGATATTCTTGTGCTCGCTAGACAGATGAGGAAACGAAGGTCCAAAAAGCTCTGCCGATTTCTCCAAAATTATGAAGCTCATAAACAGTGGAGTTGGAACCTGTTATGCTCTAGACTTTAAATGTCCTCCCAAAGGCCTATACCTCAAAACTTGGTCTCCAGCCTATGGTGTTCCTGGTGGGTGGTAGAACCTTCAGCAGGTGGAAATTCGTAGAAGGAAATTAGGTCATACAGACTGTGCCTGTGAAGATGAGTGGTACTAGGACCCCAGACCCTTTTCTCTGTCTTTCCTTCCTGGGTGCTATGTTGTTCTTATGGTCAGTTTTGATTGTCAACTTGATGAGATTTAAATCATCATGGAAACAAACCTCTGGGCATGTCTTCAGGGATTTTCTAGATTAGGTTAAATGAGGTAGGGAAACTCACCCTATCTGAGGACAGGATCATAATTGGACTGAGTGAAAAAAAGAAAGAAAACTGAGCATCAGCATTTGTCTCTCTCTGCTTCCTGACTCTGGGTGCCACCATGTCTTCCTCTCCACAGTGGACTGTGTTCTCCAACTGTGAGCCAAAATGACCCCTGCCCAGGGATACTTTTGTCAATTATCTAGTCACAGCGACAAGACCAGTAACTAACACAGTGGTGAACAGCCTTCATCTACCACCTGTTCCTGCCGCCATGCCCTGTGCTGCCACAGGCTTCAATAACCCAGGATGGAAACCTCAGAAACCTTGAGGTGAAACAAGTGCTTCTTCTTTTAAGTTGACTTAGCAAATATTTTGTTAAGGTAATAGAAACCTGACTAACACAAGAGCCAAACAGCTATTTTCTGACTCTAGACCAGAAGTCTGTTCAGATGGTTCTTAAAATTTGATGTTATTAAGAATCATGTGAGGAACTAGCTAAAAACACAGGCTTCTGGGGCTCACTGACAATTTCTAAATCCATGTATGTGGTACTAAGAAACTGATCTTGTGTGTGTATATGTGTGCACATGTTCATATGTGTGTGCATGTGGTAGAGGCCAGAGATCAACTTCAAGTGCTATTCCTCAGGCACTGTCCACATTAGTTTTTAAATTTTTTATTTATTTATTTATTTATTTTTATTTTTATTTTATAAGTGTTTTGCCTGCTTGTATGTAAGTGCACCTGTATCGTGCACTACCCAAGGAGAGGGTGTCAGATCCTCTGGAACTGGAGTTATGGATGGTTGTTAGCTGCCATGTGGATGCTGGGATTCGAACCTGGGTCTTCTGTAAGAACAGCCAGTACTCTTAACCCCTGAGCCATCTCTCCAGCCTCCATCTTAGTTTTTAAGACAAGGTCGCTCACTGAGACCTGGACTTAGAGCTAGGCTAGGCTGACCGACCAGTGAGCCTCAGGGATCCATCTGGCCCTACCTCCCCAGCACTGGCATCACAAGCATGCACCACTATGCCTGGCTTTTTACATGGGTTCTGGGAATTGAAATCAAGCACTCATGTTCACAAAGCTAACACTTTACTCACTGAGCTGTCTTCCCAGCCCTGAAATTGATCTTTAACACATATTTTACATGATTCTCTTGAAATCGCCTACAGCTTATGCCCCCACCAACTAGCTCTTTTGACATAGAATACAGAAAGCAGAGCGAGTAAGCCACTCTGTTTCCATGTAACTGGCATTCAGAGCACCATGGTTACAACCAGCCTGCCTGCCTTTAAATCTTGCTTCCTGGACTCGGGGAGAGGAATAACTCAGTGTGCAAAAGCTTTTCCCCTGTAAGCCTGATGATCTGAGTTTAATCCCTGGAACCCAGGCAAAAGCGTCATATGTGGTAGTGTGCAGTACTTCTAAGGTGACAAGGGAGGCAGACAGCAGAACCCACTGGAAGCTCCCAGGCTGTCTAGACTGGAGTTCACTGTGCAGTGGCAGAAACAAGAAAACTCTACCTCAAAACAGTCTGGAAAGTTAAAAAGAAAAAAAAAAAGAACTAGAAAGTACTGTCATAAATAAAACGATATAATTCTCAAAATAAAAATTGTATTTTTAAATGTAAATTTGCAATTCTATGTCTACTATATTTTTTTAATATTTTTAATACATTTATTTTTATTTTTATTTTATGTGTACGAGTGTATGGGCTGCATGTGTGTAAGGGCACCCATGTTATGCAATGCAAAGGTCAGAAGAAGGTATCTAATTCCCTGGAACTGGAGTTAGGAACAGTTGTTAACTGCCATGTGGGTGCTGGGAGTCAAACCCAGATCCTCTGGAAGAGCAGCCAGTGCTCTTAACCACTGAATCATCTCTTCAGCCTACTTTTGAATATTATTTACTGTCAAAACTACACTACCAAGCTTCAACAATAATGTGAAATTTGTTACTATTGCTGTGTGAGTTTGCCATTCATTCCCCTTCCAAATTCTCCAACCTATACAAAGTTTTTCATTGTAATCATGTTATTTCTTAAAGAAAAGAATGCTATAGACTATTTAAAAAAAAAAACAAAACAGGGCACTATGGTCATCTTTATATCATTACTCTGTACTTAGTATGCCCATATATTTTGAAGTGAAATAAATCAATATAATAACATTAAAAACCCAAGGTGATGGGAGAGAACTGATTCTCAAAAAGCTGTCCTCTGACCTCCGCTTGTACTTTGTCTCACACTCACGTATGTACAACTAGTTAGTTCATTTAAAAATCTTGCTCCCTTTTTTGCTGGGCAAAGTAAGCAACCATTCGGTACCTCTGCTTCCCCACCCTAAAACAGTATCGTTCTAATACCAATCTCATGCACTGGTGATGAAGATTAAATTAGTAACTGTAAAGTAGAACAATGACTGGCATACAGCAAGCTGCATGTTGGGAAGGGCAACCGGACTGAGTTACACAGCGGCAGGAAGGGTGAGGAAGCACAGTGCTTCCCCACTGCAGAAGCCTCTGTGCCACTCTTAACAACCTGGTTCCCTGTGCCTTCACCTGACTTTCAGAGCTTGCAGACACTCCTTGGCACCAGTGTCTGGGGAGGCCAGCAGTAGCCATCTGGCTATACTTGCAAAAGACCCAGAGGTTCTAAGAGGCTCTCTGGCTTTAAGTCGAGTTTGTTTCTCTCTCTCATTTAAATCAACATTCTCTGTTGAAGGAAATAAACCAACACAGTAAAGCTTGCTGATAGCCACTCCATCTATGTTATGGCACACAATGATGGCTCCAAGTTAAAGGTTTGATATATAGGTCTATTTTTTTATTGCCGGTCCCTGCCCCTGAAGAAAGTATTAAAATTTCCAGATGAGTAACCAAACAATAAATAGATGAGACAGTTGCTGTGAATATCTGATTTTTGCATAATAATGAGGTATTGCTGGATAATGCTTTCGGCCATCCCCAGTTTGTCTAAATTATCATTTTGATTGGTCAAATGCATAAGAAAGATATACCAATAAAGTCATGTCAAGTGTGCCATTGTAAATTGATATAGGATGGAGGTTTCCTTAGGTTTGGGGTTGAGGTGGGGGCAGGGAAAATTATTTCTCTCTCTCTCTCTCTCTCTCTCTCTCTTGCTCTCTCTCTCTTTCTTAGAGTATTTGTATGGTGTGTGTGCATGTGTGTGTGCTCAGGTGTGCACATCTTGTGTATGTATGCAGAGGCCACCAGAGGATGTCGGGTGCCCTGTTCTATCAATGTTCATCTTGAATTGTGTGTGTGTTTATACATATCAGCATGTCACAGCTCATGCAGAGGTCAGAGAACAACTGGAGAGAGTTGATGCTCCCCTTTCACCATGTGGGTCCCAGGGATCGAACTCAAGTCATCAAGGCTTAGCAACAAGCACCTTTACCTTTGAAGCCATCTTGAAGATGGCTTTTTCTTTAGCAAAATCCCAGCTTCCCCAGACCACATGCATAAATAATGTGGTGGTGTGTGCCTTCTGAGACCTGTGTGTTGCTTTTGGAATCGGAAACAAGAACTGGGTTGGGAGTGGAAGGGCTCCTCCAGGATGCTTGGGGTTTGCCTTGTGCGGAATTCTTTCCCCACCATCAGAGCTATAATCAGGCTTTTGAATCAGAAAGGCCAATTAGGAAGTGGGACATCAGCAAATCCAAACAGCTCTATTTCCACTTTCAAAACAGAAAGATTTTACAAGTTCCAAATCAGAATGAAAACTAAAAATTGCCTGAAGTCATTTGACTTGTATCTTCTTTTCTTCTTGATTTTGTAACACTAGTTTCAATGTTGGGTGATTTATTCTGGATTTCTTTTTCTTCTTCTTTGCTGTTGTTTAGGTATTCTGTGGCTCTGCCTGTGAACACCTTGCAGTAAAGTGCTGTGTGTTGGGATGACTGTGTGTTCTACAGAGCTTGCACATAGTAGGTACTCAGAGAGCAAGCCTAGGTCTCAGACAGTCTAGGATGCCAAAAGGTTAACACACTTTGGAAATATTCAATGCAATAACCAAGTATAGAATGCTGTCCTATTTATCGTAAATAAATGTAGTGTGGGTGAGACTGAGGCTGTGGCTCAGCTGGTAGAGTGCTTTCCTAGCATGTAGGAAGCCCTGGGTTCCATCCCCAGCATGCATAAGCCATGCACGATAGTGCATGTTTATAATCCCAGCACTTGGGAGGCACAGACAGAAGGGACAGAATTGAATGTCATCCTAGATATGTAGTGAGTTTGAGGCTAGCCTGGGCTATCTGAGACCCTGTTTCAAAAAATGAATAAATATGGGGCTGGAGAGATGGCTCAGTAGTTATGAGGATTGACTGTTCTTACAGAGGACCTGGGTTCAAGTCCCAGCACCCACATTGTGGCTAACAACCATTCCTAACACCAGTTCTATGGGACCCAATGCCCTTTTCTGGTCTCTGAAGGCATTGCACAACACAAGTGCACTTACATACATGCAGGTAAAACACAAACTTAAAAAAAATCTTTTAAAAAAAGAAATGAATAAACAAATAAATGTGCACCCATTTGTCCTGCACCAACCATGGGCCAAAGGCCTGTAACTGTCAACACATTACTACATGCATCTCAGTAAGGACGAGAGTCTTAGTCCCATTTTGCAGGTGAAGTCTAAACACTTGGCAGTGGGGCCCAAGTGACCCAGTCAGGAAGTACACTTGCATGTGGCTGACTTCATAAGACTCTTCTCCTTCCATGGAGCCTCATGGCCTCTGTCATATCATGAATGACATCAACTCATTTCATCCTCATTCGTTGGACATCTTGATTAATGACTTGACAAATTCCCCTCCTACCCCAACTTCTGTATTGTTTTTTATGGCGTCTCACCATATAGCCCAGACTTGCCTCTGATTCCTAGTGACCTTCCTGCTTCAGCTTCCCAAACATAAGAATTACATGCATATACCACTGTCTTAGTTTCCTTTCCTGTTGCTGTGATACAATATTCAAGCAAAAGCAACTTCAGGAAGGAAGGGTTTATTTAGCTCACAGTTCCAGGACCCAATCCATCACTAGGGGAAGTCAAGGCAGCAGGGGCTTGAAGCATCTGGTCACATCACATTAGGAGTTAAGGGCAGAGACAACGAATAACACACACCCATCTAGGAGTGAGATTAACCAATCCTCATTCTACTTAGGATATGTTCATGCGACCTAACAAATAATATAGTTTTCTCATTTACTCATCTGTTTATACATTCCTTATCACAATTTTGATCAGTTAATCCTAAGCAAATGTTTTATCTAGAATGAGTCATATCTCACTAGAAACTAAATATGTGGTATTTGCTTTGTTTTGTTTTTGAGCCCATACTAGCGTCAAATTCACTGTGTAATCAAGGATGACCTTGAATTTCTGGTCCTCTTTCCTCTACCTGCCAAGTGCTGACATTAAAGCCATGTACCACTATGCCTGGTGGAGACTGTTCTAAACTCTGCAAGCCACGTGATATCTGCTGATATTGAACTCTGCAGTAGCTACAATGTGCTAATGAGCATGGGGCAAACTTGAACAAACTTATTGGACACTCATATTTCAATTTCAGAGCATTTATATCTCACACGTCTTTCAATTTTTTATTTTTTCCAAGTTTTTACAAATGTGAAAAACATTCTTAGCTCATGAGCTATTTAATAATAACCAGAAGGTTACATTTGACTTACTGTCCACAATTGGCTGGTTTCAGTTATAGGGCAAAGCAGCAAATCCATGAGGCTGATGGAAAGGAGTTGAAAATGACAATGTCTGAACCAGTAATTGGTGTAGTCACCCACAAACACACACACAACACATACACACATACACCTGTACACACATACATACATATAGACACACTTATGCACATGTACACACACACATATACACATATACACACACTTATCTGTGTGTTTAAGGAGTGAGAGGGGGAGGATCGTTGATGGTTTGCCCTTTTTTTTTGGTATATGATCTGACTGAGATCAAAGTGAACATTTGAAACCAGAGATTTCATCCCATCACTTGGGTGGTGGAGGGCAGGAGGATCAGGAGTTCAGCATCATTCTCAGCTACAGAGTGAATTCAAAGCTGTATTAGTTACCTTCTGTTGCTATGCTAATACACCACGGCCAAAAGCAACTTATGGGAGGAAGAATTTATCTTAGCTTAGAGTTACAGAGAGAGAGTTCAAAATGGCAGTGGAGGCATGGCAGCAGGTGGCCAGAGCAGGAAGCTGAGAGAACACATCTCACTGCACTCAGGAAGCAAAGAGCAATGTGGAAGTGGATCAAGGTTATACATTCTCAAAGCCTCCCGCCCAGTGGCCTGCTTCCTCCAGCAAGGCTGCACCTCCTACGGGTCCTAAAGCCTCCCTAAATATGGCCGCTAAGTGGGGTCCAAATATTCAAACCCCTAGCCTACAGAGGACAATTCTCATTCACCACAGAGGCAAGCTTGGGGTACATGAGACCCTGACTCAAAAGAATTATCACAAAAAGAAAAAGAAAATGGAAAGGAAAAAAAGAAAGTTGAACATTGCCATTAGCTAGAATAGAGGGACATTTTGATTCTATTGAGCCCACCTCCAAAAGTTAAACAGGAGGTAGATTAGAAAATAATGAAGTTTAAGGAATCATAATTCAGTTTCTCATAGGCTTGGAGCCACCCTGCGAGTCAGCTGTCTGCACCTCTCCAGTGCTGAGATTCCAAGTGCCCTTCACCACACTCAGATTTTTCTCACATGGGTTCTGGAGATTTGGTCCTCGCGTTTGCACAGCAAGCACTTGATCAACTTAGCCATCTCCCAGTTCTTAGTCTTCCTTTCCCTTCCCCTCTTAAGAGATCTCTTTTCTGTGCCAAGAGAGCAAAGCTGAAGTGCAGGGTATGGTGGTGGGCGCAGGTTGGACATTATAGAAAAGTAGTTGTAGACAACAAAGTACTTTGATTTCATTACTTTTCCCCTATTAGGAAACGTTGATTCTAATTCAAAAGGAGGATTTCAGTCTCAGCTGTTGGTTATGGTGTGTCCTGCGGAGAGCATCGGGTTTCTTGATCTTTTTTCTTCTTCTTTCTGGGTGCTTTCCCACTTCACACATAGTCAAGAGACTTTACTGAAAACAAAATAGGCCCTCAAGCCAGGTACAGTGGTGAATGTCTATAATCCCAGCACTTGGGAGGTCAAAGCAAGATTGCAGTAGGAGGCCAACCTGGGCTATAAGAGGCCTCTCTCAATACCCCTACCCCACCCCCAAAAGTCATGTAAGAAATGTTAAACGAGGGGCTGGAGAGAAGGCTCAGGGTGCTTGCTGCTCTTGGCAGAGGACCTGGGTTTGGTTCTCAGCCCCCACATTGGGCAGCTCACATCTGCTTGTAACTCCAATTCCAAGGGATCTGACACCCTCTGGACTCCTCAGGCACCTGTACATATACCCACCCAGACACATAATAAAAATAAATCTTCAGATTTGCTAGAAGGTGTTATGGGATTCAACATACCAAACCTAATATATTTTACATAATTAAAAAGTGTTTTGTTCGGTATCAAAGATACTCAGGATGACTCTCTTTGTATTAGCAAAGCCAAACAATAAGTGAATAAAACCTAACAGTATCATAAATACCCCAACAAAGAGAAGTCCCTCAGTGGCATACTATATGACCATTAAAATTGATGGGTATGAAAACCACATAGCTACATGGAAAAGTACTTATGATATACTGCTGGAAAATGCATGAGACAGAAATGTATTATACTAATTATGACTATGGAAAGAGAAATGAATTGGTTTTAAATATGCATAGGAAAATATTAAAAAACCACATTCTTATGGTGTTTTTCCATTAAAAATAAATTTTCACATGAAATGGAAGAAAGCCCATTATACATTTAAAAATCAATGTAAATCGCTCCTTAAATGATGTTGCCTCTCATTGTAATGAAATTTCAGATAATTGCTATTATTTTACTGGATTTATTTAACAACTGTGCACCCACCCCCAGAGTGCTGGGGATGAACCCAGGGCTTTGTACGTGCTAGAAAAGTATTCCACCACTGAGCTACATACTGAGTCCTAGTGTCTGTCTTT
>NW_008341422.1:1771833-1784675 GCF_000622305.1 Nannospalax galili | reverse complement strand
CTTTTATGAAATATTTTATTTTATTTTATATGTATGAGTATATTGCCTGCATGTATGTGAGTGCACCCGTGTCATGCAATGCTGTGGTGGTCAGAAGAGGGCTTCAGATTCCCCTGGAACTGGAGTCAAGGATGGTTCATAGGGAATCGAACCTGGGTCCCCTGCAAAAGTAGTCAGTGCTCTTAACTGCTGAGTCATCTCTCCAGCCCCTAGTGTCTGTCATTTAAGAATGGCTAATGTTTAGCTATGTGGCAAAGAATAATTAGCAATATAATTCATTGAACTGCTATTTTTATTTCTATGTCAAAGTTAACCATTTTCTTTAAAAAAATATTTTATTTATTTTTATTTTATGTGTATGCATGTATTGCCCACATGTAGGTAAGTGCACCTGTGTCGTGCAATGCCAGCAGAGGACAGAAGAGGCTGTCGGAGGCCCTAGAACTGAATAGCTGCCATGTGGGTGCTGGGATTTGAACCCAGGTCTTCTGCAAGAACAGTCAATATTCTTAACAGCTGAGCCATCTCTCCAGCCCCAAAGCTAATCATTTCTTGTTTTTTATTTTATTTTATCTTTTAAACTTTATTATTATTATTATCGTGTGTGTGTATGCATGCATACATGTGCTATGGCATATATGTGGTGGTCAGAGAATAACATTATGGCGTTCCCTCTCCTTCCACCTTTCCATGGGTCACAGGAATGGAACTCAAACCTTCAGGAGTGGGGGTAACTGCTCTTCCCACTGAGCCATCTCCCCAGCCTGATTTTCTTGTTTTATGTGAGAAGTGCTCTCTTTCTTAAAGCTAATAGCATGTACATTAAGTGGACTTAAATACATTTCATGTTTCAATCTTACAGCCCCAGCATCACAGCAGAACTAGTCTCAGCCAGTAATCTCATTTCCCTGCAACAAAAAAAGTAGAATTTTTGCCCAAGTGAAACTAACAGAACTGTATTCTGAACCTCTGATCATTTGGGTGTCAGTGGTGACAGCAATCACTTGCACATACCTCCTGGAAGACCTCAAAGAGAAAACATTATCCTGGCTTGCTCTTCCTAGCTCTCCCCTAATCTCCTCTCTCCATCAATACGTAGCACAGAAAGACCAACCGCTAGCATCTTCTAAGCAGTCACTGAAGCACTGATTCATTCTGACTAACCCATTGAACATGGAAATGTTGGGCACTCACTTGTCCATTTTTCTCCAATATGAAGTCACTCCAGAAACCTTGAGACAAAACATTATTTGAGCTTTTTTCCTGTTTTGTGGCTGACATAAACAGCAGGTATCTCTTCTAATAAGTGATAGGAAGCTCATAATTGTTTATTTTATTGTTATTCATACACCTTTAGTCTATCAAATGTTGCAAATAAAACATGTGAATAGTTACGAGCAAGCTGCACATTTACAGCTCTGGCCTTACTGTGGCAGACAGATCTAGAGGAGAGCTCAGATTTCCCTGTGGTGTGAAAACATTCTTAGTTGTAATGTGTCTCTGAGGAGCTACCCTAATTAATGCAAAACACTCTAGATACTGCTTAATAAATACTAAGCATCTTCTAAGTGGCACAAAATTAAGGTCCTTTGTTGAACTTTTTTTTTTTTTTTTTGTATACTTCTATGTGCTGGAATCAGCGGATGGATATGTTGTAGAAGAAAAGGGAGAAATGTGTAACCAAAGCATATAACGTGGCAACAATTATCGCTGCAAACCAACAACTCTTTCTGTACAGTATTACCTTAGTCAACCCAGCTATCTGGGACACTCTGGGGAAGAAATTAACTGAGTAAATAAAAATATACAGGCCGCAGAGCATGCATTAAAACCACAATGTCTCCAAACAACAGATACTTAAAGAATGCTTTTTATCTGAGCTTAATCTGCTCCCAGAGTTTGTTCCCTCAAAAGCTTGCAACTGGTTTGACATCAGTTATTTGCCAAACCCAGGCAAAGGGGGCTGTCCTGGAGAATCCTTTGTCCAAATATTCCTGGAAGGAAAAAAGTCTCCCAAGGAAAGCTTTATTCAGACAATTCTGATTTTTCATAGGCAGTTTCTGATGGGCATATTGCTAGTTATGCTGACTTTGATAGCTTCCAGTTATAAAGCAACCAACCATTGCTTCAACACCCTTTCTGTATCTATAGAGACATGCTGCTTCCCCTCCCTCCTCCTGATTCCAACTCCAGGCACAAATATGCCAGATTAAATGAATATAGTGCAAATATAACCTTAAGAATCTTCAAGTCCAAATGTAAAGTATTGAAAAGTTCCAGTGTACCTGGAAGTAGTATAAAACAAAACAAAATCAGAATACAATAGAAAATCTTCATATTTCAGGTTTGACAAAAATTGGTTTATTTGTCTGCAATTCCACTGTGGTTTCCTTTATCTTTTCTGGTTCTGTCTCTGGAAGGAGCTCTTATACCCACTGTCAGCCTCATACAATATGGAGACGTATAAAGTGCATACAAACAAAAATGTCAGCCATGGAAATCAAACATAAGACAGAAGTGTTCCCATAAGATTATCTCAATTACCCTGACATATGTGGCCAGTTCCCATCCCACCCTCAGGGGATCAAAATGAATTCTGATTTGGAAATTCTAACCAAAGAGTATCACAGTCCTTCCTGATTTTAACATAGGAACTTTAACATAACATCGACTGGGCAGCTAGCAGAAGGAAGAAGGGAAGGGGGTGGGGGAGAGACAGAGACAGAGAGACAGAGAGACAGAGACAGAGAGAGAGACAGAGATGGAGAGACAGAGAAAGCAGATAAGGTTGAAAACTCAGTCCAAGTCTGTTCTGACAGCAATGAACAGATATTAATAGAGAAAAGAAAACTTGCTGACCTAGATGTGATGTCTGGTCTCTGAAAACAAGCTGTTTATGTAACCCAAGTCTAGAGGTGTGTGTGATTCCATGGTATTTATATTGATGTAGACAAAGATTTGCTTAAATCAAACTTGGTCTCTCAGACCTGAGTGTTAATTGATAGCCAAGAGTTCCTTGGGAATCCCAGGTTGCCCCCCTCACTCACTTCCCCTCCCCCCCTATTTCAGAAGCCCTGAGATGCTTGCAGCATCCATCTTGCACTGTAGTGCAAACAGATCCCTGCAAAGAGAGGGGAAAATAAAATGAATTTAAATTCCAAAGGGGTTCCAGCGCTGGTTTCCTAGTCCCCAAGTCAGCAATGTGTTTGTGAAAATGCAGCCTTTTTGTCTCTCAGTAAAAAGGAGCTAAATCTACACCGGTGGCCCAGTCTTGGGTTGCTATTCTTTGCATTTTCTATTCGAGTGAATGAGAGTGAATGAAGTGGCCGGGACCCTTCATTTGATCTACTCAATTGCATAAAGTGACAGAATTCTAATATATTTGTTTAATGCTCTTCAATGGCTTGCACTTTTTTTTTTTTTTTTTTTTGGCTTGCAAATGAAGTGTCTGTTGGCAAAGTTTCATCCCCCTTTAACACTGGGACATATTTCATAACTTGAGCCATGATTTGAAGTGATCTGGAGAGGAGTTTTAGTCTCAAAAAGTGGAAAATAAAGAAACAGATGTGCAGTTATTGTAAATTCCTGGCGTGGGCTCTGGGGCTATTGTGCCCCCACGGCGGGCGGTCCTGGGGCTGTCCCTTTCACGCTGTAATTGAAACATATTAATTAGATAATTTGTTGTTAGTTTAAACGAAACAAATGCATTCCCTTTGAGGCTTCACAGCCGGTGGGTTGAGTTGTTTTTGTTTTGTTTCTGTTTGGGTGTCTCTTCTCATACGTGGCTTTTAGAAGAAAGAAAGATATTAACTGGCATTTATATTAAGAAGTTAAGAATAGGCCCTGATCTTTTCTGTTCCTTAGCTGAATACATTTAACAAAAGGAGGTCTCATTTGTAAAAGTCTAAACCCAGCCTCATCCTGCTCCCCGCACCCTGCACCCCAGCCCCATCTGGGTCAAGCAATGTTAAACCCACTAGTCAAAACCCTGGCTTGGATTCTTCCTCTCTAACAACCTTTAACTTTGCCCTCCTTGAGCAATGAACCAGACAGAGTTCTCTTCCAAGATACTCAATGTTTTTATCCATTAGGTCTGAAAGTCATTGTTTAAATATTTAAGTCATTGGAGATCATATCTTAGGGTTCCTTCCCAAAGACCCCAAGTCAATGAAGACAGTGAGACTTTTTCCAGATTCCCTCTTGAGAAAGAGGGAGAAATCCATCTACTGTATAGGTAGTTAAGTCACAGAGAAAACAGTTTCAAAATATAGCTAAATACAGCACCGTATGAGGGCAGGGGGATGTAAAATAGCCAAGCTTCCAAATCAAAAACCCAAATGAGGAAATCAATACTGCCTGGCTAAAGAGGAGAAAAGACTACAATTTCTCTTAGGGTAAGACCCAGCACATGCCTTCTCACTGCGTGATACTGTCCCCTCCAGTCTTATTTTACAGCTATGTGTCTTGACTTTGGACGTGTGCCAGGGTGAAAAGGTTTCACATGACAGAGAGGAGCATCCTAGAAAGTGGCACAGTTATGAAGTTCCTTGATCGTGGGGGCGCTTCAGATAAACCCTTATGAATCTCAAAATCACCGTGAGGGCAGGGGCTGGGAAAATGGGGTAAGGAGTGTGTGTTTGCATTTGTGTTATCTCTGTACTTCTAATGGAGGTCAAAATACCATCAATGTTGGTTCCCTTCTCTCTTTACTCATTCAACTTTGTCTAAGAAAAAAAAGTGCCTGCAATCCTGAAAGGGGGACTCATAGTGCCCAAGTTATTTCATTCTTTGCAATATACCATGACAAACTTACCAACTGAAAAGAGTATTTTCAAATACTAAACTCAAATCCTCTTTGCTAGACACAAGAAATAAGATCTGTCCCTCATAGGTTCAGTGTATTAAGCATATGTGGGCGTACACCCCTTACCTACAAGCAGCCACAGGAGACGGTAGCCTACCTAGCTAAGCTGATGTTTACCAAATGCTAGAGGCCCATGTGAGCCCTTTATACAGCCTTCATTCCCAGCTGTCCTTCAGTGTTAACAAATTGGATGAGATCAGAACATTCCAGAGGCAGTCAATCTTCATTTTAGTTTGTAAGAATCTAAAATGTATTTTTCAATGTAGATAATTTCTAGTTGAGAACTAAGTTTCATGAATTTTCTAGCCAAGATGGCTAAGTTTCCAGGCTTTCTTTGGCTGATCTTGTTGATATAATTGTGAATTGGGCTTGATGAATGAGTTTAGTTGTCTGCTGTCTGACTGGCTTTAGAAGCTTCATGCATTTTAATCAGTCCAATGATTCATTTATTTTCCACTTTTTTTTTTTGGACTGTGTGTGGGAGTCTTCCTTTTAAAAAATAGAATGGTTACAACAGGATTAATTCTGCTTTGCATTAATCCTAATTTTTTTCCAGGTAGCCCTCTGATTACATAATAGTGACAGGTGCTGAGGGCTGCCCTTATGTAGTGTGTTATCCTGGTGCTGTGTTTATGTGTGGCTGTTGCACAAGGTTCTCTTGTTTAATCATTTACATAGTAAAGTGTTAATTACCATTTAAGTTCCTCTTTGTCTTGTAACTTCATTAGTTGAACACACATCTCACTCTCAAAATATGGTTACCCCCTTCAGCAAAGTGTCAATTAGCCTTGAACCATAAATTCTCGGCAAGTTTTAATTCTTTGAAAAAAAAAATCCAAAGGAAAGCAAATACTTAGAGACAGACTTTTAAAGAAACTTCATTCACAACTTCAAAATATGCATCAAGCTTGTGTGTGTGTGTGTGTGTGTGTGTGTGTGTGTTTTCCACAACAAGGGACAAAAGAAATCTACTTGTTCCAAAGTGAACAGGTTTCTTGAGCTAAAAGGTGAACCTTCTGGTGATTTCTGAAAGAAAAGAAATTTCAAGGATTGCAATAATTTAAAGGAGTAAGGAAACTAAACTTCCAAATAAGAGTATCAGCATATAGAGGGAGGAAGCAAGCCTGACATTACTATTTAAGACCTCTCTCCACAGAATTTCTACATAAGTCTCATATACATATATACATACATATGTTAAGTGCTATTTCATAAAATGCATATTTAAGATAGATAAAAATACACAGGAAGTACTATAATTTTTCCATAAGTGTTTCTTGAGCATTCCACCTGTGCACTGGTTTATAACCAAAACACTTTGCTCCTCTTCCACCATGCAGAAATGCCTTCAGTGGTCCACCTGAACAATCCTCCCATAATCTGCAAATGCACAAGACTAGGGCTTGATGTTTTTACAATATGATTTGAAAAAGCAAAAGACCAGATTGCAAAGAGTACTACATCCATCTTTTGTAAAGTAATGTTGTCTTTAGCAATTCTTCAAAAACACACAAAACTTAAACATTTTGAATGTACATATTTTAATGAGAAAATATTATTTAGACTAGGTCATAATTTAATGTAGACACCTTTTTAAAACTCTGTCTTAAAACAGGCATGCTGAGAGCAAGAACACCAGTATTTAAAATGCCATGCGAACTCTGTACAGAGAGGAAGAAAAGTGAAAGGGGAAAACTTTACAGCTCCTGCCACACTACAATTGCCTTTTTAACGTAAACAGTTCACACCAGAACAAGCTTCTTCGTTTTCTCAATTACCTAAGACGCTAAAAGGAATATACCAAACAAAAGTGCATTTTACACAGGGTAAAACCATTCCTATGCACAGCTATTTACATCTCTTTGCAGCCCTTTAGTTTCGTGGAAAAGTTCTTGTAACAAACAGAAAGAGTTGTCCAGGGGAGAATTCTGCTGACGTCCCTTCATGGTCCCAGTGAGTTTGTTCTTCCCGGCCGCCCTCGGTGCTTTCTGATTGGGCTTAGTTCATCTTTTTTTCTCTTTTATTTCCTTCTTTCTTCCCTTTTCCTTTCTTTCTTCAATAAAATAAATAACTAAAAAGGTGTCTAGTAAGAAAGTTAACATCCCAATTAACTTCCCCATCCTCCCTCCTCCCCCTCTTTCCCCTAAACCTGGCCAGAAGAGTAGACCATTCACATCACAACAGGTGCTTGTAAAGAGGGCTCTGCCCACTCGCCCGCCTAGCCAGGCAGATTCTAGTTCACTGTTTACATCTTTACCGGGCGCTTTGTGGACAATAAAAGGTTACTTTTAGTTGTATTTTGTTTGTGTGAAGGACAAGTGTCCTCCCCAACTTAGCAGCCTCTCTCTTCACTCACAGGTCTGAGAGCCTCGGTCAGGAAACAAAACAAAACAAAAAACAAAAACAAAAAAAAAAAGAAAGAAAGAAAGAAAAAGAAAATTCTTCGTCAAAGCCGAGGAGGCAGGGCCACAGCCATAGCCGTGGTCCAGCCCATTCCCGCTTGCTGGGCGGAGGCGAGCGGGTGGGAGGATGAGTGGCCACGGATTTCCAAGTCCTAAGGAGATCCGGCCCATGCGGTGCGGCTGCATCTCCGCGGGCATCCGCTCCCGGGCAGTGTTTTCTGGTCTGGGAATCTCACGGAGTCCTGAGCTACGCGGAGTCCAGTAGAAGACACGTTTTTGCCCCGCGCAGGAGGGAGGCAGGGTGTCCTGCCAGTTGAATGGGAGTGGGTTTCGGGGGACCTGGAGGGACCGCTTGGCTTAGGTTAGCCCCTGCTTTCCCTGGAACATAGGAGAGGCGAAGACAAGCGCTCACGCGCCTTCCAGCAAGTTTGTGGTTTGTCTTCTGGGTCCCAAAACAAAAGTTCTCCCGGGAGAGAGAGTTGGAGGAAGAAGAATGAACAAGTTAGGACCGCGGTCCTAGGTCGGAGAGGGCTGGACCCGGGGAAGTTGCGAGTGGAGTGGCGGACAGGTGACCAAGAGGGAAGCCCCGGCTTCTGTGGGTCAGTGCACTGCCACCGAGTGCAGGGCGGAGGCCGGGCTGGTGAGCGTTTCGCTGGGGGTGGCAGGACTGCTTTGGCTGGTGGCTGTCTGCGAGGACGTGGGGCTGAGCGAGGGCGGCGAGTTCGAGAGCAAGGTAGGGATGGGCGCGGGCAGGGCGGGCAGCGCAGGTACAGCGGCCGGCGTGGGCTTGATGGGCACCGGGATGGCGGGCAGCGTCTGGCCCGCCGCGTGGCACAGAGGCTTCAGCGGCACTCCATAGGCGCTGTAGTCGCCACTCGCCATGGAGATGGGAGTGGCCGAGTCGATCATACCCGCGGAACCGTACACGTGTGGCCAGCCGGTGCCCAGAGAGCTGCCCATGGTAGTCAACTGATTAGGGAGCGGGTAGGCAGCGGGAACAGGCTGCATGGCCGAGAAGGCCAGTCCCCCAGGCATCTTGTATTCCCTCGCGATGATGTTCTCTATCGCGAAGGGATGCTTAAAGCCTGAGGGCTGCGCGACGCCGCCCAGGTTGTAAGCAGCGGAGGGCATCTGCGGCAGGTGCGTGCCCGAGGCGGCCAGCGCGCTGAGCCTCAGCTTGGCCTGCTGCTGCAGGTACTGCGCCGCGTCGGCGGGCTTGCTGGGCGCCAGGTGGTCCGACTTGAGCACCTTGAAGCGCTTACGGCGCCTCAGGAAGCTGCCGTTCTCGAACATGTCCCCACAGCTAGGATGCAGCGCCCAAAAGCTTCCCTTACCGGGTTGGTCCGGCCGCCGTGGGATTTTGATGAAGCAGTCGTTGAAGGAGAGGTTGTGGCGCAGGCTGTTCTGCCAGCGCTGCGTGTTCTCCCGGTAGTAAGGGAAGCGGTCCATGATGAACTTGTAGATCTCGCTGAGAGGCAGCATCTTCTCGGGGGAGCTCTGGATGGCCATGGCGGTCAGCGAGATGTAAGAGTAGGGTGGCTTCTGGTCGCTATAGGTGTTGCGGCCCGGCCGAGGCATCTTCTCGCTCGCCTTCTTGATCAGGGTCCGCGCGGCTGGGAGGACTGGTCGGATCTGAGAAGAGGGAGGTGACGAAAGGGAGGGATAACATGGATGCAGGTCACCCAGGCCGAGTCGCAGACTTCAGGGATGGGGAGTAGCGGATGCGCCTGAATCAGCGGGTGCTGGCTTCCCAGCAGCTTTAAGCACCAAACTGGATGGGTCCAGCCTGGAGAGGCAGGGAGGGGAAGCCAGCGAAGGGCTGCTAGGGTTGCAGGAAAGTATGTGGGTTCTGAGTGTAGGGGAAGGGACCGAGAGCTGCTCACCTTAAAGTTGCTCCAAGTTGCGCCACTGCATCCGGGATGGCGCCGCTGGTGGCAGAGTCGCTCCCCTCGTGGGATGCGAGCGCAGAGTCGGGGCTCGGTGGGACTAGCAGCAAAACTGGCTTCTTGGGCTCAGCTCCGCGGCGCTGCTGGGCAGTGCGTCCCGCCAAGACCGCAGGGCTGGGCTGCGGAGTGCGGGAGCCGGTGGTGGCAGCCGCCGCCTCCGGGCTCGGAAGGGCGCTGCTGTGGTCTCTGCGGCTCGGCTGAGCTAGGTGGCTGCCTCCATGTCCTCCCTCGAACCATCTGATAGTTTTAAGCGGTGACAGGAGCAGAAAAGACCCCTGTAGCGGCGCTTCATTAATGTGCCACTTCTTAGCTATCATATGACAATCGCCTTGGGAGGAGGAGGAAGAGGAGGGGGAGCGGGGACTGCAGAGGGAGGGGACTGAGGGAGAAGGCAGAGAGCCTGGCCGGCGCTGGTTTCTTTCACACCTATTTACGTGGGCACCTTGGCCAATAGGAATCACTTCCAGCTGAAGACTGGGTGACAGGCAAGAGCTTCGGCTGCCCGGCGGGGAGCGAGATGCGCCCGCCGGTGTGCGCGGTGTGAAGGTATGCGCAGACAGCTGCGGAGCCAGGAGCCCGGCGACCACTCACCGTTCACCCACAGAGCTGCGGTGCAGATGATGTCTGGAGTGGAAATTGCTTGACTGGGTATTCTGTTTCCTCTGCGTTGTATCGGGTTTGTATTGTTAGCTAACTTCAGGCACAGGCTTTCTCCTGAGGGGGCGACCCTTTAACTTTGCTTGGCACTATCGGGATTGGTTGCATGGGTTATTGTAATGGAAACCTACTCTCCTCACCCACCCCCACCTCCAGTCCTGCAAGAGGCAGGTCATAATTTGATTTGATCTTCCTAAACTGAGACTTCAGCGCTGCACAGTTGGGTATGCAGCTAAAAAAAAAAAAAAAAGTGGAGAGAGAAAAAAAAAAAAACCCGGTCAGGTGTGTAAGGGCCAGTTTTAAATCTAAATGTGTTAGACAAGTTTTATTTATTTTTTTCCCAAGGCCAAGTCTTTGCTTTAAAAGTCTTCCAGCAATTTGATGAGTACAGCAAGGGGACTCAAGGGACAGGAGCATGGGGCTGGCAGTCTGTGGACCTGGGGAGGGCCTGAGTTTGTCTGACACACTTTGTTGCCAGGGGAACCCAAGTGTTTCTCTCTTCCTCCAGGTGGTTGGAAACTTTAGTAGTATGGTATTTCCTGGAAGTTTGGAAGTCTGCATTTTACAGTCTGCCCCTCCCCCACACACCTCTTTTTTACATAGAAATAAGTAATTTAGAATTCAGAAAGCCAGGCAAAAGCTGTCTGAGGCCCTCTTACAACCAGAGTACCTGCTAAGACTTGTCAAGAGTTTTTCTGAGTGAGGGTGGGTAGGGGTGAGGCTCTAATCTTTCTGCCTGGTGAGGGTTAAATGAATCATTATTATTATTATCATCATCATCATCTTCGTCATTATCATCATCAAGCTGCTGTGAAATAAACAGTGAGTCCACGAGGTTGCCTGCATGCACACAATGAGTACTCTCTAGGAGTTACCAGGCGTTTCTGTCCAGGAGTTTCTGGTCTCTGTGGTTTTAAAAACATGCTACTGTGTTGTTAAAATGCAATACTGCAGCCCACAAGGAAGTCAGAAATATGAGAGCTCTTTTTTCTTTCTTTCTTTCTTTTTCTCAGGAGGTGGAGAATTCTGGGTGTGAAGTTCTTTATGCTCCAAGTGACATGTTGGGCTTACCATTTTTAAAAGACCCTTCAGCCTGTGAGGAGCACCTGCCCTCAGACAGCGACACAGACACTCACACAAAACTTCATTAACCACAGTTTCAAAGGTGGTCAATAACTCACCAAAACGAAACTTAAACACGATGAATTTAGGAGATTAAACAATTTCATTAATATTGAAATGGCTCTAGTGTCTGGGCTGCCTCGCTTGAGATGCAAGCGCACGTTTTTCAATATTAACAGAGGTGCTTGAAGAAAAGATTCATGCCACCTTCTTAATTCAGAAAAAATAATGGGGGGGGGGGCAAGGACATGGGGGTGGGAGATCTTGACCTGTCCCTGGGGGCAAGGCTAGAGCAGGGCAGATATGTAGCTTGCTTTTCTCCAAAGATTAAACCAGTTAGAACCGGGTGAATCCCTGGCGGAAGTTGGGCTGGAAGCAGCCCTGAGCTGTGGGTGTTATAGCTGCTAACTAGCTGCTATGTGCGGTGGGGGCAGTTTCTGTGCGCCACTAGGTTAGATTCTAGGGTTTGTGATGGGAGGAGCCGGGAGACCAAAGGGATGGAAAATGGAAGGGACCCTAGAAGATAGACGGAGGAGCTAGTCCAGGGCTTTCTTGCTCCAGATTACAACTGGCCTCAGAGGTTCAAAGCTGAGAGTTCCTGAGAGCGAGGAAGGAGCGCTCCGGGTGGAAAGGTACCACGGTGCACGGAAGCCCAAAGATTTTAAAGACCCTTCCAGCACCCATTCATACTGAAATGTAAAGACGGATAAAATGCTATGGTGGTTGGATTTGAGATAGTGAATATCGAAGTGAAAGACGATCATTTTCCCTTAGTGACAGCCTGGGAGGGTTCTTTTCTATCCGGCATGGGTGCGTGTTAAGGGTGGGGAGCGAGGAGAGAAGAGTTTTCTTATTTTAACAATCGACATTTTGTTGCCTGGCCAAAAGGGCCATTGTGTGGCTGTCGAAATCGTTGCTTAGTGTAAACAGAAGATTATCTAAATTCCAAGAGTGAAAACGTTGGGGTTAAGAGGAAAAAAAAAAAAAAACCCAACTTGGAATTAATTTTTGCCTACTTCCCCGGGAAAATGAGCACAAAATGGGAGGATTCAAGTAGGAATTCCTGTCTCCGGAATTTTCTGAAGTTTGACTGCAATAAATACGGGAGTTGAGGCACATTACCCATGCTCAGGGTTAATTAAGTAAACAGAACATAATCACATTAGGTTTGCCTTGCAAAGAGAAAGAAGTTGTGAAGGGCGCATTTAAAAACGTGCATTTGCCTTAAGGTCTTGTCTCCTTGGTTAGGGCTGAAGGTCTGCAAAGCCCCAGGGAGGGAGGGAGGAGTTGCAAGCTGTTTACAGCATTTTAAGACTGACATTATAAAGAGGAGGAGGGAGAGACTACTTTCCAAAAATCTTGAAAAGTACATCAGAGTCTATTGTACAGAACCCAAAGTAAACAGAAGCTGGGTGGAGGGGGCCACATCCGACTCCGAGGCTTAAGGGGTTGTTGGGGAAAACTGTATAAAATACACATAAGTCAATTATACCCCATGTGCGAACCAAATGAAAATCTCTTTGGTGCGAGAGCCATTCATCGCCAGCGCAGAGCCCACCGCCGACCACCTTTCTGCTTGGAAAGTTCGCAATAGCCTCTTTTCCCACAAGCTGGACCACACACGGCTACAGATTTCATAATAATTTATGCTAATTTCCCTCCATAAATCCACAATTTGCTTCAGTGGCACCCAGGCTGCTGCGGGAGTAAAAGGAGACAGAGGGGTGACAGAAACAATATTGATTTTGATTCCCTGTGTTGTTAAGCAGGTGTGTGTGTGTGTGTGCGTGTGTGTGTGTGTGTGTGTGTGTGTGTGTGTGTGTGTGTGTGCGCGGGGTTGTGGGTGGGGCT
>NW_008341422.1:1769003-1771793 GCF_000622305.1 Nannospalax galili | reverse complement strand
TTTGCCCCCCCCCCCCCATTCTCACTCCAGAAAATAACCGTGTCTCGGTTTGTTAATATTTACCAAATCCCGTTGGGAGGTGGAGGGAAAGTACCCCGCAGCTTGGGAAGATTTCCCAGGCACCAAAAACAATACCCTCCTCCCCCACTCGGAAAGTGAACCCTGAGCAGCCTATGGCGCGGCGGCTGGGTCAGGCTTGGCCCCCGCGGTCCTCGCGATCCCCTCCCAAAGCTTCTGCGGACTGGTTGTCTCCAGCCTTCACCTCCTTCCCCTCTTGTGCCACCCCTGTTCTTCACTCCACTTCGCCTTTTCCTGTCCTCTTGTTGAGTTATTAGACCATCAGTGACCTGCACTGATGGTGGGCTATCGGTGAGGACTGAGGACTGGCGCTGGGTGGATGAGGAGGTTTTAGGGCCTCGAGAGTCTGTTCTGGTGCGCCCCACGCTTGCTAGTCGACCAAACGGCTGCTGCGCTCGCTCTGGGAAACCCGCGCTAACGCCCCACGCTTCTTTGTCCCACCCGTCATTCTTCGCCAAATCTGCACTTTAGTGGCGTGAAACGACTTAGCTTTCCTTTCAAAAGGATTTTGTTCCCGACGTATTCAGTAGTAAAACAAACTTCTTCAGCCTGTCAATGGACAATTTGAAAAAAAAAAATGCCATCCTGCGTATCGTAGGCTGTTTGTCCTGGGTGTCTGATCCCCTCCCACCTATCCCACCTCCTGAAAAGCTCTACCTCGCTTTCCCGACCTGGGTTTCGGAAACGGGGTGTCAGGTCACGGCGGCAGGCACCTAGGGGTACGCAGGCCGCAGAGACCTGCACCTGTCAGGGGAAATACCGCGGGATTCTGGCCTCGCGATTCCCTAGCCACTCCACAGAGCCTGGCAGGAAATAAAACTAGCTCAAGAAGGGAGGCTGCGGAGGACACACACATTTCGCTCTTGGGCCAACCATAGCTGGGTTGCCAAACTCCAAGCTAACCATCTCTGCCAGTGGCCTCCAGTCTGGCCACCAAAATATCTCACTTTTACCTGCTTGAGAACTGGGGGGCATCTATTTCGTTGGTTTGTGACTGACACATAGCATTGGACCTTAACTCAAAACTGAGCTTGAAAGGAAACTTTTGATAAGTACCCTGTTGCCTAAAATCAAGTCCCTCCCCTCTCCCAGTTCAATCATGCTGAGTAAAGAAAGACTAGTCTCCAGTCTCCTCCCCCAGACCAAACAGGGAAGGTGGACTTCAGGGGTGCTTCCACCCCCATCATCCACCACCCCTGGCCCATTAATGCTCACCTCACTGGGAAAACTTTCCCAACAGGAAACTAAGACCTCCAGCTGTGGCTGGAGCACCTGGTCCCTAGTGCCAGCACCAGGAGGAAAGTGGGTTGGGTGACCAAGCCCTGGACTCTTTAGCAGGCTATCCCAAGGAACTGTTGAAAGGTGGAGACTGTGGGGGGCCTAGTCTTCCTTTCAACTTCAAGCATAAAACAAACAGTAGCCAGAGCTGGGTGCTAGTCCTGCTTGACCCCCGGCCCCCCAAGTCTTAAAAATTGACCACCCTCTTTCACAGGGAGCTGGCAATTTCGGAGCCTGTGAAAACTGCTCAGTACAATGCCCTGTCTTTGGAATCAGTTTGCTAAATACCATTTGGTGTTTGCTTTACTGTGGTTTGCTCAGAGACCTTACAGCTTTTGGGGAGGGGGAAAACCAACTTAGTTTCCAAATCAAATCTTTCCTTTGTACAAACATTGGCATAGCTTTCATCTGAGCTTTTATCAAGCCTGGCAGTGTATATCTAAAAAGCATTTGCAAACTGCTGGTAAAAGAATTTTTGTTGTGGTTGTAGCTAAATCCCCTTTGGTAAGTTTTGCTTTGCGCTGTGTGAACTAGAAGGAACTCAAATCTATTGTTTTTATTGGAGGAAATATTGCTAAAGCTACCTTAGTATTGAAGGGATTAACTTGCTTTTTCTCCCAGCCTCTAACTCTGGGGTTAAGACAGCAGTAGATCGACTGTATATTGTGTGCACTGTTCGCTCATTTGTACAGGCAGAACAAAGGTTGGACTAAGCCAAATTGCGTTGCACTTGTGAACCGAGTCCCGATGTGAAGTATCTTTTACAGCGGGGGGATGAGAACAATTTCGTGTATGTCTAAAAGGGGGTAACAAAGCCACTTTCTCGAGCATCTCAAAGTGAAGTAGCGAGGCGTGACATTCCCAGGGTGAGGAGGGACAAAAGCAGGGTCAGGAGGATGAAAAAGAGAATCAAACAGCCACTTTCACATGTGTGCCCTCAACTGCTGCACCTCTCCATAATAGGAAACAAATGTTGTAAAAGGGGGGATTGCTCCCATTCATTCAAAATAGCAAATGATAGCTAAACAACATTGTCAAAACTGAATCAACTTCTGTGCAGTACCACCCAGAAAAAGGTATTGTGCTTTGTTTAATAGCCGGGTGGAGCAAACGGTCTTCTTTCTTAAGAAGGAAGGGGAGAAAAATCACCCTATACTTTTCAAATCAACTTTCTTTGTTAGGAATTATTTGTTTGCTTAGTTTTTTTTTTTTTTAAATCATGCTGACTGGACACTTCATTCTTATAAATCTTATGGGGGGGGTTGCAAAAGCAGTTTGTTTTAGTTTCAGAAAATGTCCTAGAGCTGCCAATCTTTGAATGTATTGTGGGGAGACTGACTACCATACAGCTGTACTTTACTCAAGTTTGAATAAAATTGATGGAGGAGGGTGCAGACTCTTGAAATGAGGAATGTTTTGCATCCATATATATAT
>NW_008341422.1:1763613-1768980 GCF_000622305.1 Nannospalax galili | reverse complement strand
CAAAACCCATCCCCCTCACCCCCCACCCGCTTTAATTTGTTTTGAAAGCAGTAACCTGTGGACCTCCAGTCTTTCAACCTTTGCTTTGCTTTGTTTATTCAGGCTGCCGGGGGAGGAGAGCTTAAGCGGGGTGGCAGTGTGCTGTTTGGGTTTTCTGAATAGTAGAAGTAGGTTTGCTCTGTTCCAGGGAAGGTTAAAACTATTTATCCTCTCTCTCTCTCTCTCTCTCTCTCTCTCTCTCTCTCTCTCTCTCTCCTCTCTCCTCTCTCTCTCCCTCTCTCTCTCTCTCCCTCTCTCCATCTTTTTGTGTGTGTCCATGTATCCCCCGCTGAGCTACCACCCACAAAGAGTGTTGGAAAAAGAAAAGCTAGGAAAGAAAGAACGCGGCTGATCCTCACTAGCCTCCCCCAACTCCGAAAGACTGGGGGCGGGGCGTGGGGGGCCCGGCATGGCCTTTGGATGCTGGCAGCCCCAGGAAGGCCGGTCTCTTTCACTCAGTCCCGGCTCACCTGGGACTAGAGCTTCGCACCACAGTCCCCGCGCGGAAGCTGCAGCCCCCCGCGCGGCACCCATCCCACCCATCTGATGTTCTAACCGCCTAGCAGCTCAGCTAGCAATTTACAGTGGTGGATCCAGGTGCCCTGTGTGCGTCCTTCCTCTTCGCATCCTCTTCACCCCCTTCCTTTTCACTTTCCCCCTCTACGTTCATTTTGTCTTTCGAAGCCTTGTTTCTATTCCGAAGATTCTACCTATCTCTGTCTTTCTGGGAGCGCAGCTCTAGGAGCATTTCCTAACGCACCTAGTAGGCCTAATCTCAAAATAAAGGAAGGGAGGGAAGAAGCAGACGAAGCGGGAAACGTAAAGGTCAGACATTCCACCCCACCCCCGCACTGCAGCACCAGCTCATGCCAGCGGCCTAGCAGTAGGCCATGGCAGGTGGGTGGGTGATGCACATAACTCATCCACCTGCCAGTTCTTAGGATCAGGGTGGATCCTAATTAGCAGAAACCTCCCTACTTCAGTTTGGCATCGCTCCTGCTGACCCAAGCAAGCAAATCGCTTCTACACACTTCTCATTTATTTGTTTCCATTTAACTTTTTTATTGGTAAGGAATTTTGAAAATAACTATTAATTTCGAGCTGTCATTTCCCCCTACGAGTCCCCCCATCCATCTAGATAAATCTAGAATCACGTAGCATTTAATTCCAAGAAGGCGATTTTCTTTGGCATGACAGCCGTTTGTTTATGGTGGCCACAGCGACTTGATTGGCGGAGCTGATGGCTTCTTTTAACTAAAGTAGACTGTCATTTCTTCCCGCGCCTCTCATCTCCCCCTCCAATATAGTTTGGGTTCCTCATCTTTAAAACACTCTTCCGAATAACCAGAGCTTGGGGAGGCTTTCCTACTATTTTTCTCTTTACACCGATTATTTTTTAATTGCAAAGAAATGGAAAGGTACATTCAAATGGGGTAAATTAGAAGGACCGGGCGTGATTCTGCATCTTAAACCTGTTACCAAAAGGACGCGAAGAACCACGGGCCTCATCATTTCCGTACATCTTTGGTCATGGTTAGCAAATTTAGGTTTTCCTTCTCTCAAGTCCGCTGGTCCGCGACCTGTTGATGACTCCGAGTGGCAGAGCGCGCGAGTCGTACAGAAGTAGGTTCCGTAAACTGCTTGTGTATTTCACATTACCGTCATGCTATCTGGAGGCAATGTAGATTTTCTAAAGATCTAATGAATAAACAACCAGTAACTGCTGGCGGTGTAATTTACATTGTTAATGCCTACATGTGTATAATAAATACGCATCTGAATGCTTTCAAATAAACTCTTTTTAGTTTTTAACCTGTGGTGATTTTTTTTTTTTTCCAAAAAGAAGGGGTGGAGGGGAGAACTGTCTTTCCAAGACGAGTTTAATTCACTTCGCTGGTAAAAAGTGGCTGAATTGGAGCAGGGAGTGAAGTCCGCAGTCTAGTTGTCAGCCCTACCGACCGACAAAGCAAGACCGGTTGGAATGCGCACCCTCACTGGACTCACAAAGAAAGTGAGAGTGCGTGCAGGCGGTTTGGGGGGGCTGCAGAAACAGAAGACAAGGCCACCTTAAGGATCCAGGCAGCCTCTCCTTCCGCGGCTGCCTTTCCCCAGACAAGCGCCTACAACCTCGCTCAGATTGCAACGTGGTTTGGGAGAACTGGGGTGTCCACGGCTTCAACAAACACTGCGGGGGAAAGTTTCCCCGCGTCCTTCTGTGGAAAGCATCTCGAACCAGACCCGGAAAGGCTAGGAAGAAAAAGAGGGCACTGGGCAGGGGGACTGGGGGTCCTAGCCTGCCGCATCCCGCCCTGCCCCACTTTGGGCAAAGGGCAGCGGAGGCCGGACACACCGGCAGCTACGCCTCGAAAGCCGCAGGGTCATATGGGTATGCACTTGCAGTTTGAGGCCACCCACCCTCCCTCTGCGTCCCAGGCCAGGCTGGGCTTGCCTGTTTAATATCTCTCCCCTCCACCAACCAGGTGCCACTTCTTTAGCGCGCTCCAAGGCAAACGTCTCATCTTTCCGCGTCCTGGATCTGGAATACATTATTTTAATGAAGTCTTTGGCGATTTTCTTTCCTCTGAGATCTATTCCACGGTGCAATTAGGAACGTATTGGTGCTAGCTCGTATGAATATTCAGGAGCGTGTCAATTAATTAGCAGACAGAGGAATCTCATTATGGGGCTCAAAACCCTTTTAGTGTTAAGCAGAATTAAGGGGGTATTTGGCAATGCGCTGGATTAGTGAATATTTTACCGTGCTCTCATTTAACTTCATTATCATAGCACTTACGCTACACTCTGGTTTTATTAATTAAATTGCTCATTAATTTGGCCAAAAAAGATAAAAGTTTTAATGCGCCGCCCAATAACTTGGAAAGTAAACTTTCGCTCCACTTAGACTTCGCTTGTAGAAAGGACTGGCGGCGACTTCACACAGCCAGCGACAGAGAATGCGGCTTGGAACTCTAGCCGCTAGCTTCCGGGAGTTCAGTCCACTGCTCTGGTCACCAGGGCTGCCTCAGGGTGTCTGGGACCAGGCGCCGGTCAGCCCATTCACTCTCCTTCCATCGACTGGTCAGGAAATCTGTGTTGTCCTTCACCCCTCTCCCAAATCCTCTCTCTCCAGAATGACTAAGTGAGAAGTGGTTTGCCCAGATAACCCCGAAAAATATCTGGGAGTAAGGGTCAGTGCACCCAGGGAACCACAGCCTCACCACAGACCTCACCTTTTCATCAAGGTGGGAGCAAAATGCTTTCCAATCTGCAATTTTCAACAGCAACTCCCCCTAAGGGCCAGGCAAGCCCAGCACCTGCCATCACAGCCACTTGAGTCCACCAGAACCCTGCCCACGTCCTGGGGTCACCTGCAGGCACAATGGGGTAGTCCTCACACCCACCTGCACCTCCCTCACCCTACCCTCAAAGGTTAGAAAGACAAATATTAAAATTACTTGCACAAAAGGGAACCGCTAAAGAGATCCCAAATTAATATGCATGTAAAATTAATTAGCTGCATTTCATGACATCAAAATTAGTACCTGGGAAACAGAACACCTTCTGGGCATTGGGAACATATGCTGGAATTAAAGTTAATTGACTAATTACATAAATTAGGCATTAATTTTGCAACACATCAAGTATAAAAGATATCTCAATTAATTGTGCATAAATTACCAGGTGAAACAGTACGATGGTCCTCCAACGGGCCCAGTCGGGTTCCCTGACCTTCTTGCCCCTTTGGGTGCCAAGGCTAGGTGTTGTGGCATTCACATGATTCATAGACAGAGTGGCCTTCAGTAAGAGCAAGCTCTACCCAAAAGCAGCCCCCTGCTCAGGCTGGTGACCCCCAGGCAAAGATTCCCCACCACACACACCTCATTAAAATCAATTATGCGCAGTTAAATTGATCAGTTTTTGTCAGAAAGAAGAGCCATGAAAATCACCCTTACCAACCCACCTTCCATCGCTATGTCTGAAGTGATGCTGGGGTGCGCCTGGGCCCTTGGTCTCCTTGGGGCAGGACGTCAAAATTTGTGGGTTTGACACCGGCCCTAGGACTCCTTCGCTGCAAGCAGACTCTAACCAAGCAGTGCCAGAAATGTAGTTTCCCTTCATGGATTATATCACAGGCTCCCATTGCTTTAATTCTTCATCCAGAAATCCAACTTCCGGGGAGTGGGGCCAAGTGATGTCTCTTAGGTTTTGAACTGAGTGTAAATGAGGTGCGGGGGGGGGGGGGGTTGTAAAATCTAAGGAGCTCATCCTTGCTCCTTTGGGACTGATTTGTGGGATCCCTCAGCTCCCCTCCCCAGGTGGAGTATATGATCCCTTTACTTTCTTGGGACTCAAAGAACAGAATTGCTATAGTTTCACAGATTTTCTGTGCTCCCAGCTCCAAGACAAGCTCCAGGGAACACACTGGTAAAAATTCCCACAACAAACCACTAAATGTAACATTTGTTTTGCCTTTAAGACAATTATATTGCTGAGAAAATCTGAATGAACTTGGCAGCATGCCCCCTCCCCTATGGTCTCCACACATTTTAAATGTCCTATTCCAAAGGAAAGGGGCATTTGAGCAGTGAAGAAAGTCATGCCACTTTGAAACCTACTGAAAGGGTGAGAAATAAAACTTGCCATGCAGTCCAAAAATGACGGCCAATTGTCCCACCATTTGGTTCTCTGAATCTGATGGAGTGGGGACATCAAGATGAAAGGACAGGCAACTTTGGAATTCTCACCAGTACTTGATAGTTAACAAAGGTAGTTTTAGTCAGAGTCTCCTCCCCAACCCCCTAAACGCTCTAAGGGTCTAAACCTTCTCCAAGGGTCTCAAGTTGTAATCTTTTTTTTTTTTTTTAATTCCAATGCAAATATGGAGAGGGAAAGAAGTCTTGGGAAACCTTTGATCCTCTAATGATATTCCCTCTTCAAGGTACCTTGGTAAGAATCCTTACAATGTAATCCTGACTGCCCATGAGCCAAAGAAACAGATGAAATTCTGAGTTTACTGAGACAAACATTCATTTTGATGGAGAGGCTTCTTGCTGTAGCCAGATGCAGAAAGTACTTGAGGGAGATGTTGACAAGTGGCTAATTGTCAGCAGAACTAAAACAGACACTTTGTTTACAGTGGAGCATGATTAATGGAAAGTAAATAAAACAACAGCTCTCTTTATAAAGTCACCATCCAAGTCCAAAAACGGCTGCACGTCTCTCAAAATGAAAGAAATGGAGGTCCTGCAAGGTCTAGCTTGCCAGACCCTTGAAGCAGCAGCTGGTCATGCTATGAATGACGGGAAGACATGTTTTCCAGATGGTCTG
>NW_008341422.1:1759416-1763061 GCF_000622305.1 Nannospalax galili | reverse complement strand
TTCCAAAATGTATACATAAAAATCCTGCTTTTTCACATGCTTTATAATATTTTCGTGCCTTCATTTATTCCTTCTTTGATGTTATTCATTCATTTGGATCCAATTTCATTTTCCTTCTTGGTGAATTTTCTTTTCCCTTCATGTTTTCCAGATGGTCTGCTTTTTTTTTTTTTTTTTTTTTTGTCAAATATATAGAGCTAAGTGAGAAACATTTTTCTCTCAATTAGCTGAGTTTTACATTTTTCTTATTAAGAAATGACTCTTACCCTCCCTCTTCCTTTCTTAAGAGGTAACCTCTTTAATATGGAATGTTTTTCAAACTAGCCGGGCATGATCAGCCCAAACTGATGTCACTAAACAAGGCTATTAAAGGCCGCCCAGATACTTTTAGTTTGCAGGAGAGTATTTCTATCCCCTGGGACTTTAATAAGCTGCAGAGGCCACACCCTAGTAAATAGTTTGTGAATGGCCAATATAATCCATTTTCATGAAATGTAAAATGCATCTTAAAATTTTAAAATTTTTATTATTATTATTAATGTGAGGGAGATGTGTGGGGGCCGGCATGTACCACTACACAAGTGTGGAGGTCTGAGGACAACTTTCAGGAGTCAATTCTCTCTTCTAACATATGATCTACAGATGGAACACTCAGGTTGTCATGTTTGCACACTGAGTGCTTTTGACCCACCAATCATCTCCCTAGCCCAGGAAATAAACCTTTATCTTTCTTTCAATGAACACTGTGACTTGCACACAACTGTATGTGTGTTTCCTCAGTGCGATCCTGCTAGACTGGAGCTTGGCCAGGCTAATACTTTTCTAACAGATTTTGCTAGTTATGTTTATGAAGGTTGCTGCAAATGGACAGATCCTTTGCCTTGACTGTGTCTTGACTGGATTATTTACAGCAGCTTATAAAAACTTTACATTCTTAGCCCGGCATGGTGGTGTACACCTTTAATCTCAGCACTCGGGAGGCAGAGGCAGGCGGATTTTTGTGAGTTCGAGGCCAGCCTGGTCTACATAATGATTTCCAGGACAGCTGGGGCTAAAGGGAGAGCCTTTCTCAAAAAGAAAAAAAAAAAAAAAAACCCCACAAAAAAAACCAAAAAACATTCTTTGTATTTAATATGATGCCCAGTGATGTACAGAACAATGATTCCAAGGCAGATAGAAGTACTTCTGGACCACTCACTCTTCAGTTAGATTTTAACCATTGCAGTCCCTCTGGATAGACACAGAAACCCAAGGCACAAGTAAGACACACACAAGACTTACTTAGGTGAATGGAAAAAGAGCCTTCCTCCCTTCCCTCCTTCCTTCCTTCCTCCCTTCCTCCCTTCTTCCCTTCCTTCCTTCTTCCTTCCTTCCTTCCTCCTTCCTTCCTTCCCTCCTCCCTCTTTCTCCTTCCTTCCTCCCTCCCTCCTTCCTTCCTCCCTCCTTCCTTCCTTCCTCCTTCCTTCCTTCCTTCCTCCTTCCCTCCCTCCCTCCCTTCTTCCTTCCTCCTTCCTTCCTTCCTTTCTTCCTCCTTCCTCCTTCCTTCCTTCCTTCCTTCTTTCCTTCCTTCTCCCCACCTCTCTTTCAAGAAAAGTTAAAGTCCATTAAGAAAATATTTTAATATAGATTTAAGCCTGGGCATTAACAGAGGCAGAAACATGCAAGGGTTGTCAGTACACACCCTAAGGTGGGCACAGGCTCCTAGAGAGAGGAAACCTGGGAAAGAGCGGCTTTGGGGACTTGCTATTATTTAGAACTGTTTCTAGGATCAGTGGAGACAAAAATAGCTAGAATCTATTTTGGGGAGAAAGAGAACGAAAGAGAGAATGGGAGAGCGGGGGAAAGAGAATGGGAGAGAGGAGCAGAAGCTTATTTACATGTAACAGTTTTCTTTTACCCTGAGCTTGTTTGAACCAAGTTCTATCCATTTCTTACTTCAAACCCAGTGTGACTTTCACACTGGCAGGTTTTACCCATCTTTTTCTCTCTCCTCACTAGGAAAATCAGATAGCACCGGCCCCTCGCCCATGAAGGTCCCTTTGGGTGGAGCTTTGGGTCGTCAGGTGTGGAATTGCCTCCCCTGGTTGGTGTTGTGCATAGGTGTGCTGACTGTCCATGTGTGAGAGTGCTTGTGGAGTCACCTGTGAGTAGGATTCTGTAACCTTGGAGCCAGCCTGCCTGCCCTTCTCCCTCTTCTTTCCTTGCATCTTTCTTCCACAAACATTTCTGAGGACTCCAGGCCATTATGTAGTAAAGATATGCTCCGATAAAGCCATTTCAGGAAATGAAATTTGAGGGCTTTTATAAATAAATTTATTTATGTTTATTTTATGTGTATGAGTGTTTTGCCTACATGTATGTGTACCACATGTGTGCAGTGCTTGTGGAGGTCAAAAGAGGGCATCAGATCCCCTAGAGCTGAATTTACAGGCAGTTGTGAACTGCTGGACATGGGTGCTGGGAACCCAACGTCATCTCCCTGAACAATACAGTCTAAGGAGGGTTTCCATAGTACTCATATTGTATTAGGTATCAGAAGGAATCTGGGATGATTTAAAGAATTCAAGGGGGTGTGTACAGGTTATATGCAAGTGCTCCTCCATTTTCTTTCTTTTTTAAAAACTTTAAAAATTTCTTAAATTCTTTATGTGTGTGTGTGTGTGTGTGTGTGTGTGTGTGTGTGTGTGATTGCAGGTGCCTTTGGAGGCCAGAAGGAATCTGATCCCCTGGAGCTGGAGTGGTTGTGAGCTGCTGGGAACCATGGTGCTGGGAACCAAACTCTGGTCCTCTGCAAGAGCAGCACTCGCTCTTAACTGCTGAGCCATCTCTCCTGCCCTAGCTCTGGCATTTCCTCTAAGAGACTTGATCCTTATCCAGTCCCCACCAAGGGTGCTAAGGGATGAGCAGCATGAGGCCCACAGGGTGTTGGGATCTATGAATGAAAATGACTCCCAGCCAGTGAGTGCTTTGCATTAGACTAGGACTTCCAGAAGCACAGCCCTGAGACCTTGGTGTGAGAGTCTGTGCGAGCTCCATGAGGGAGAAGCTGTCTTCACAATAATATTTTTCCTTTAATTTATTCATCTTTTCTACATTCATCCTTTACTGTGTTGTGTTGAGTTTTCCAGAAGCTTAATGATATGTTCTAAGGCAGAAAGAGATGTGAAAGTCCATTATGTTCTGCAGTGTAGAGTGATGGTCTTCTTATTAAGATTTTTGTTCCAGAGAATATGGCTGTCTTTCATTTAGAGATTCTATACTAACATTCAGTAAGACTGTTTTTATGTTAAAATGAATTAAGGTACATTTAAAATATTTTCAGGGCCAAGAATGAATGCATTTGGTAGAGTGCTTGCCTAGCATGCAGAAAGCCTGGGTTTTTTATTCCACTTTATCTCCACTATCTCCCACTAGTTTTGTTCCAGAGAATATGGCTGTCTTTCATTTAGAGATTCTATACTAACATTCAGTAAGACTGTTTTTATGTTAAAATGAATTAAGGTACATTTAAAATATTTTCAGGGCCAAGAATGAATGCATTTGGTAGAGTGCTTGCCTAGCATGCAGAAAGCCTGGGTTTTTTATTCCACTTTATCTCCACTATCTCCCACTAGCCAGTCCCCTCCTCCTCCCCGTCCCCTCCTC
>NW_008341422.1:1724005-1759077 GCF_000622305.1 Nannospalax galili | reverse complement strand
CCCCCTCCTTCCTTTGTCCTCCTTTTCCTTCCCTACCCCTCCTCTTTCTGTCTTTTGTTGCTCTAGAATTTAATAGCCAGTTTTGATTTATTGCAGCCTACTTTTGAATGACATTTAATTACTTCATGTGTAAAAATCCTTTCGGAATACTCTTCCATTCCTCCCTGTCTTTTGAACAATACATTTTACCTCTCTGTCTGCTCTGAACTCTGACAGAGCTACCACCTTTGCTTAATTATTAGCCTATTTTTTCAAAAGATTTAAAGATGAGAACAAGTGTCGTTCATTTACCCCAATATGTCTGTTTTCACTGCTCTTTACTCCTTTATGTGGATCCAAATCTCTGTCAGGTGCCATGTGCTTTTTTCTTGAAGAACTATCCTTTTTGTTTTGTTTTGTTTTGTTTTTTGTCTTTTTGAGATAGGGTCTCCCTGTAGCCCCAGCTGTCCTGGAACTCACTATGTAGACCAGGCTGGCCTTGAACTCACTGAGATCTGCCTGCCTCTGCCTCCCAAATGCTGGGACTACAGGCGTGGGCCACCACGCCTGGCCTTCTTGAAGAACTATCTTTAACATTTCTTTTAGTTCAGATCTGTGAATCTCTTATTTTTTTTTGAGAAAATATTGATGTCTCCTTCAAGTTGGAATGATCTTTTCCCTCAGTGTAGAGTCTAGATGATCAGTTTTCTTTTCTTTCAGCACTTTAAAGTTTTTGCTTCAGTATCTTCCTGGTTGCATAGTTTCTTATGAGAAGTTATGATAATTCTTATTTTTATTCCTTTCTACACAATGCATGTTTTTCTTTTGTCTTCTTCTAAGAGTTCTCCTTTTAAATATCTTTACATTAATAATTTATTTCTTTGTTTCTTTGTTTAATTTGTGTATTTATATATGCAGGCACACATGCCCTGGCTCAGTTCTCTCCTTCCACCATAGGTGGTTCCTGGGAGTTGAACTCAGTTTTTCAGGCTTAGCAGCAAGCACCTTTTTCTGCAGGGCTATCTCGCTGACCCCTAACACTTATTTTTATCACTGGTCTGAGAAATGAGATTATTGTGTGCTGTTCTTTGTCTTTGATTATCCTGGTTGGGGTTCATGGAGCTCCATGAATCAATCTAAGAGCAAATTTTTCTTAAATTTAGAAAAAAAAAACAGCTATAATTTCAATTTTTCTCCCTCTCCCCCTTGCTTCTGGAACTCTAGTTATGTATATGTTAGAAGGATGTTGTCCTGGATAGCTTTAGTTGTCAACTTGACACACGTGGGTAAAGAGAGCCTCAGTTGGTGAATTTCCTCCACTGGACTGGCCTGTAGCCATATCTGTGGGGTATTTTCTTGATTTTTGAGTGATATAGGAGAGCCCAGCTCACTGTGGGCAGTGCCACCCCTGGGTAGGTTGCTCTGTGTTGTATAAGAAAGCAGGCTGAGCATGGCCCAGGGGAGCAAGCCAGTAAGCAGCACTCCTCCATGGCCTGCACTCCAGCTCCTGCCTCCGGGTTCCTGCCCTGAGCTCCTACCTTGGGCTTAGTGATGAACTGCGACTTGGGAGATGTAAGCCAAATAAACTGTTTCCTCCCCAAGTTGGTACTGGTCAGAGTGTTTTTGTCACAGCAGTTGAAAGCAGGCTAGAACATGTGTATTGTCCTCCTGACCTCTGAGTCCACCAGTCATGTTTTACTTCTCTACCTCCTTCTGCCTGTTTCTGTCCTATGACTTCATGTTGCCGACCACTTCCTCTGCAGTGTTTTATGTACTGTTAATCCTTTCTATTACCTAATATTTTCAGCCCTAGTACTGTGTTTTTCATGTCTACAAGTTTCATTTACCTCTTTTTGGACCTATATATGCTAATTCATCATCTATCATTTCTAGATCTGCTTATATTGATTGATTTTTCTGCTTAGCTATAGAACTTTTTTTCATTTTGTGCCTGTTACATTAGTGACTTTTCTCATTACCATGACAACAAAATGTTCGACAAAAGCAAATTAAGAAAGGAAGGGTTTATTTTGGTTCACAGCTTGAGGGTACAGCTCATTATGGTGGGGAAACAGGAGGATGAGGAGCTGGTCACATTGCGGCCACAGTCAGGAAGCAGATGAATGCTGCTGTTCGGCTTTGCTCTCTCGTTTTTGCTGAGTCCAGAGCCCCGGGCCATGGAATGCTGCCCTCTTTTAGAGCGGGTCTTCACGGCTCAGTCAAATCTCTCTGGAAATACCCCCATAGACACGCCCAGAGGTTTGTCTCCTAAGTGATGCTACATCCTCTGGAGCTTACAAAACGAACCACCACACACGCCAAGTCATTTTTTGATCAAACGTTAGGCATTGTGAATTTTAAGTTATTGAATAGTGAAAGGCCCTTGAAAGAGCATCAGACTTTATTCTGACCAGAAATTAAGCTATTTGGATTTTCATGGCTGGTTCCCAGCAGTGTTTTCTCTAGAACTGTTTTAGCACCCCTCTAAAGATGGGATTCTTGGGCTGGAGAGATAATTCAACAATTAAGAGCTCTGGCTGCTCTTGCAGAGAGGATCCAGGTTTGATTCCCACCATCTACATGGTGGCTAATAGCTGTCTGTCACTCCACTTCCAGGGGAACTGAAACCATCTTCTGATGGTTTTGCACAACCAGATGCACTTACCCACATGTAAGCAATACGCTCATACACATAATTTTTTTTAAGATAAAAAATAAAGGTGTGATTCTTCAAAAAACTCAGCCTGATGCCCTGTGCAAGATCTCCCTTCTACTTGCAAAAAGAAACTGTTCCTAATTTCCTGTGTGCCCTAGAACTTGTTCTGCTTAGTGCTCCCCACTGGCTCTTCCTCTGACTTCACCGTTATACCTGCTCTCATCTGAAGACTCAGGGAGAGCCTCTGCAGACCTCTGTTAATTTAGCCAGCAAATTCTGGATGCCTAATTTTTCCTAAAGTCTGTCTCCGTCTCCTCAGCTCAGTGACACTGCTGGACTTGGTTGTGAGTCTTTCTCCTTGCTCTGTGACCTCTAAACAACCTTTAAGCAGAAAGCAAGGGCAGTTATGAAGTGTGCATCATTTGTTTGCAGTCCTCCTCTGCCTGAAATAAAGTGTATTTTGCCTGGGTTTCTCATGGCTTATAGCATGAAGACAATTCCTACAGCAGTTAGTTTTTCATGGGCAAAAGCAGAAGCCTCTCTGTGAATGTGATTTATTTTGCAAGAGTCTTTTTAAGTAAAATAATCCCTTTGCTGGGCAGTTAGTTCATAGAGCCCCATTTTCCCATTTTGATGTGGCACAGAGCTCTAAATTTAAGGTGAACTGGAAGTGCCTGATTCTGAACTCTTTTCGTTTAGTGGGAAAGACAATAGTGTTTTATTTTTCTTTTATGCTGTCACCTTTTTTCAATGCAAGCCATGATTTTTTTTTATTGATTGATTTTTACTTCATGTGTGTGAATGATTTACCTGCATGGATATAAGTACATGTCTGTGCACTACTCATGGAGGCCAAAAGACAGTGCAGATCTCCTGGAACTAGAGCTTTAGGGGTGGTTGCCAGCTGCCATGAGGGTGCTGGAACTGAACCAAGGTCCTGTGGAGGAAGAGCCAGTGCTCTTAACTGTTGAGCCATCTCTCCAGCACTGCAAGCTATTATTTTTAAAAGCTACTTTTTGTGGATACAGAATCTTATCAGGCAATATCTATTCTTGGGACACCAGAGATTAGAAAATTCTCTGCTTTCTGTTCACCTGGGTTTAGTTGGGCTTTAATAATTGTGCAAGTAACAAATTATATGACATTCTGGGTATCTGATCACTTGTGAAAAAATTATAAAATTTTGGTGACTTCATAAAGTTTGTGTGTGTGCGCATGTGTGTTGTGCACATATTGTGTGTATGTATATTTGAATGTGCGGCCCACCTGTGTATATTTGTGCATGTGGAGGCCAGAAGTCGATGTCAATTTTCTTCCTCCATTATGCTCCACTTTATTTACTCAGGCAGGGCCTCTCACTGAACCCAGACCTCACTATTTCAGCTAGTCTGGCCAACCAACTGCATTCAGAGATTCACTCTCTCTCTCTCTCTCTCTCTCTCTCTCTCTCTCTCATCTTTCTCTCTGAGCACTGGGATCACAGGTGAGCTACCATGCCTGCCCAACTTTTTTTTTTTTATGTGTATGAATGTTTTGCCTGCATGTATGTAAGTGTATCACATGCGTGCAATGCATGTGGCGTCCAGAAGAAGGGGTCAGGCTCTCTCTCTCTCTCTCTCTCTCTCTCTCTCTCTCTCATCTTTCTCTCTGAGCACTGGGATCACAGGTGAGCTACCATGCCTGCCCAACTTTTTTTTTTTTATGTGTATGAATGTTTTGCCTGCATGTATGTAAGTGTACCACATGCATGCAATGCATGTGGCGTCCAGAAGAAGGGGTCAGATTCTCTGGAACTGGAGTTACAGACAGTTGTTAGCTGCCGTGTGGGTACTGGGAACTGAACCCAGGTCCTCTGCAAGAGCAGTCAGTACTTTTAACTGCTAAGCCATCTCTCCAACCCCTGCTCAGCTTTTTGGTGTGGGTGCTTGGGATCTGATCTCAGGTTCTCACACTTGTACAGTAAGGTTTTTATCCACTGAGCCATCCTTTTAACCCCTCACATAAAATACAGGCAGCTCCTTTATTAGGATCAAAGCTCAGTGGCTGGTGTTGGGAGGAGCACTTCCCCTCCAGCAGAGACACTGCCCTACCTCTTCAAAATATGTTCCATTCTCTTAAAGCCCTCCCCAAACAGGGGTCAAATATTTGTATTTGTGATTGTCCTTCCTTGAATTGGTCCATTTCACTTCAATGTTCTGTAGAGATTTTGAAGACTAATTTAAGAGGTGAGGGTTTGAGGAATTAGAAATATATTAAGTTAAACGTGCTCAAATATTTCTTTCCACTTATAAATACTTATCCAAAATAATTACTTTCATTTTCATTTTCCAGGGAGAAAAACTTTTTCTTAGATATTTCATTATTTTTGCATAGAAATAAGCTTCCCTCAAACCGCTATCACGTCTTGTTGTCATAGCTTCATCTTTAAAGAGAGGAATACTTGGGGATATCATTACTGGGTAAATCCTCCGTTATCTTATGTCTTTTTTAAAATATCCTATAATGAAGCATGGCTTAACCAATTGAGTTTGATCATGGTCATGAACTTGTAAGGCAGATAGGGAAAGTATGGTTAGATTCCTTATTATAGATCTCTACACTTCCCGCATTCTTACCCTATTCTTACCTCTGAAAAAACCATCTGAATCTCACAGGTTGTCACCATGATGTGGGTCATTAAAATTCTTATTCTTTGGGCCAGTGAGGTGGCCCAGCAAGTTAAGGAGTTTGCTGCCAAGCCTGATGACCCGAGTTGCATCCCCTGGACCCACACGGTAAAAAGAACCAACTTCACAAGTTGTCCCTTGGCCTAAACACACACACACACACGCACACACACACACACACACACACACACACACAGAGTAATGAAATAAATAAATTGCTTGTTTTTGTCGTCCAGCTTTTCTTAATTGTCAAAATGATATCATTGAGGGGGCTGGAGAGATAGCTCAGCAGTTAAGAGCACTTGTTGCTCTGGCAGAGGACCCAGCTTCATATCCCAGCACCCACAAGAACCATCTGTAACTCCAGCTCCAGGGGATCCAATGCCTTCTTCTGCCCTCTATGGGCACTGCATGACACATTGCACTTACATACATGCAGGCATAACATTCATAACATGAAATAAAAATTCATTTAAAAATGATATCATTGAACATCCACACTGCGCTAAACTTGAAGAAAACCATAGCTTTTTACTTTCATTTTGTTTCTATCATAGTCTATATAAAGTTGCATTTTAGGGTTTATGCCACTTAAGTCTACAGAGTTTTCCCTCCCTTTACCTGTTTGTATAATTAACCACAAAAGGAAAATCGTGATATCACAGTAATTACAACCTTCTTGTTTTCTTTGTTATCCATTAAAAAAATAAAGTGGATTTCCAATTCCTCAGTCACTTGGGGATTCATTTTGAAAAGCATCCTAAATTTTCATATTGATGCAAATTTCTCATTATTTATTTATAAGATGGACATTAAACAGTTAGAATGCATTCTAGTTTGTTTCTCCATTGCCGTGACAAAACACTCTGACCAATACCAATTTGGGGAGGAAAGGGTTTATTCAGCTCACATCTCCCAGGTCACAGTTCATCACTGAGGGAGCCCAAGGTAGGAACTCAGGGCAGGAACCTGGAGGCAGGAGCTGAAACACAGGCCATGGAGGAATGCTGCTTACTGGCTTGCTTCTCCACCTGTTTTCGTGTACAACATAGGCCCACCTCCCCAGGGGTGGTACCACCCATAGTGGGCTGGGCCCTTCCGCATCACTCAGTAATCTAGAAGATGCCCCACAGATGCAGCCACAGACCAGTCCAATGGAGTCAATTCCCCAGTTGAGGCTCCCTCTCCCAGTGTCAAGTTGACAACTAAAGTTATCCAGCATGAGAAGTGAGAAGCGTTTCACCTTGGGATTCCCTAGAGAAAGACTGAGATCCATACCTTGGGATATAGTGTAGAATGTGTTCTCAGCAAAGCTGATTTGATATTAACACATTCTTCTAATTGAGTTTGTTCTACTGGCTTTAGATAGCATTAATCCTTTCATTTTCAAATACTACAGCTCTAAAAATTTACATTGCCAAGTTGGTCACTGTTATGCGATGTGGTGTCATTGAAGGCTGGCTGATGAACACATTATTTACTCTTGTTCTAGAAGACAGAATGATCCTCAACACATCTTCCTTGCAAAATTAGTAGAAAAGCTGCCACTGCCTTGAAAGCTGATTAGCTGGCAGCACAGCTGGGCACTTATAAAAATTTCTCATCACTTTTTCACAGTCTTCGCTGAGATGAAGACGTTGATATAACTACTCAGCTGCTAGTCAGTTAAGGTTATTAACTCCTTCTATAAAAAAAATAGCGTGTTAAACAAAATCCATGTCATACCAAAGGTCATAGTCTTCTTTTTCTTTCTTTTTTCTTTTTTGGTCTTTTTGAGACACGTTCTCCCTGTAGCCCCAGCTGCCCTGAAACTCACTATGTAGACCAGGCTGGCCCGGAACTCACAGAGATCTGCCCACCTCTGCCTCCCAAGTGCTGGGATTAAAGGTGTGTGCCACCATGCCCTGCTATAATTTTCTTAAGAATTGTGTTTTGTGTATGTATCTACAAAGGGAATCTTTTTAAAGATTATATTTTATTTTAAATCATGTGTTCATTTTAATTTATTTTTAATTTTGTGTGTGTGTGTGTGTGTGTGTGTGTGTGTGTGTGTGTAGGTGTCTGCAAAAGCCAGAGGTGTCAGATCTCCTTGAATTTGGAGTTACGGGTGGTTGTGAGCCATCCTATGTGGGTGCTGGGAACCAAATTTGAGTCATCTGCAAAAGCAGTGTATGCTCTTAACTGCTGAGCCATCTCCTCAGTCCCTACAAAAGGAATCTTAATGAGCTCTTATGGTACTTAAACCCATAAGTTTTATTACATAGAATAAATTTTACCATTCTGGCATCTTCAGAAAGGGTGCCATTATGTCATTACAGTTTTGAATTCCAGGACAGGTGTGGTGGCACTCCCCTTTAATGCCAGCACTTGGGGACAGAAGCACATGGATCCCTGTAAGATTGAGGCCAGCCTGGTCCACATAGTAAGTTTCAGGTCAGCTAGAGTTACACAGTAAGACTTTGTCTCAAAAACAAAACAAAACAAAATTTGAATTTGAATTCCTTAATCAGGAATAAGATAATCTGGGGACAATTTACTTCATGAGCACCTTGATTTTCCTGTTGTGTGTATGTGTGTGGCATATGTATACACACGTGTGTGCCTCTCCCCTTGCACAAAGGCCAGAGGAGAATGTCAGGTGTCCTGCTCTACCACTCTCTGCCTTATTTCTTTGAGGGTCTTTCACTGGACCTGGAGCTAGGCTGGCAGGCAGTAAGCCCCAGCCATCCTCCTGTCTCAACTCCACAGTTACAGGCAAGAGTAGCTTTTTATGTGATTGCTGGTGATTTGAACTCAGGTCCTCATGCTTGCACAGCAAGTGCTCTTACCCACTGAGCCACCTACTGAGCTACCCCTCCAGCCCCTCAATTTCCCTAATAAACATCAATAGAATCTTAGGACTACTGTGGACTTAGTGAAATAGACAAGACTCAGAGAAAAGTAGTGACCACGCTGTAAATTTCTGTTACTGTTGCAGAAAGTTACTCCAAACCAGAAATGAACAAAATATGTAAATGTAATGTCTTTAGGTGTAAATAGAGAGCCTGTTCATTTCAATGGGAGCAGAGCAAATGTACATGAGTAGAATTCAATTCTAAACCCCTTCGGCTGGCTCAACAATTTAGGTTTCTAGTTATATCTATGTTTCACTATATCCCCCCAAATAGGTCCCAGAATGGATGTATTTCATGTCTTGAATCATCAGGCACATTAAAGCTGCTCTCTCATTCTGTGCATAAATATCCCTATGTAGCTGGCTGAGTACAAAGATTGCTGGTCATCTAGAAAACTTCCAATCCAAAGATTATTAATTTTTCTTGGCTCTATTACATGACTTTAAACTTGGACAGTATCCTTTTGAAAAGTAAATTGCTCCCTTCAATCTCACTCTAAGGAGGGAGGGTGGACTGGCTATTATTTGGAAGAGAAATTTAAGGATGGGCATAGCTCAGTGGGTAGAGTGCTTGCATAACATGCATGAAGGATAGGCAAGAAGATCAGAAGTTCAAGGTCATCCATGGCTACAGAGCAAGTTAGAAGCAAGATCTTATTTTTTTAAAAAACACTATTACTATTTATTTGTTAGAGGTTAGAAGTGGTATTAATTTTGGTTCACACTAAGTTCTTAATATTAAATAATTTCCACTGCGTCGTTGATGCTTAACACACGTTGATTGCATACATGGACAGCCTCTGCCTGCCTTTGTGTCAGGTGATTGTGTTCTAGCTGCCTAAGTCTGTGTATTCCAGATAGCTCCACTGTTGTACCTACCTTCTGCTCTGAAAGAAATGCTGTAAAGGGTCAACCAGAAAAACAAAGCACTCTCCTGAAACAGAAGGAATTTGGTGCAGTTGGTTACGTAAGAGCCAGAGGAACTAAGAAAATCACAAAGGACGGGAGGCAACCCTGAGATTAGGAAGAGTGGGAAGACGCTCCTAGATGGAGGGACCAGAGGCAGAGGTGGCAGTGAGCCTGGCAGAAGCTGACCCACATTAGGCCCAGGTAGTGGACACCAGGGGCTGGGAAGGGGTGGCAGGGAGGCACTGGCAGCAGAGAAAAGAAGAGCACTCTGGCTTCCCTCTTCCTGTCTGCTACTGCCCTGGCTTTCCATCTGGCTTTGATGAATGATCTTTTCATTTTGCCCTACATTTTAAATCTTTAATTTCTCCAAGATAACAACACCTGAATTTCCCTCATCACATCTGTCTGCTTGTTGATGTGCATGTTTTCCTTTGCGTCAGCAGTTGGCTAAGAGATGAAGTTTAGATAAATGGTTGCCAACTTACCTTACTGTCGTTCTGTGATGGGGTCTGGATGGCAGTGTAGCAGACACCCTCAATACTAGACACCTGTACTCTCTGCAGTTCATTGGTCCCATATGGATTGAAGCATCTGGAAGGATGGATGTGCTACCTGAGGCCAGCAATTGTGTTGCCAACCATGTCTCCTACTTGCTGACCCTCCAATAATGCATAGCAGTTGAAGGGATGTTGATCGCTCCTTCCCATTTTGTGATGCATAGTGTTGTTTAAAACTGATGGTCTTGTAAACTGTCATTGAGTTTCTGTGTCTCACAGATGTGAGTGGGGTAGATAGTCAATAAATAATGCCATGTTCCGAAGAGATCATGCTGCCAACAGGCAGGTGTGCAGTTTGGTTAGACTAGGAAGGGAAAGGCTTCCAGAAAAAAAAATGCTTCTGACTGTTAATATTCTAAGCAAATATGTCTCTTTTTAAAATAGCAATACTAATAAATAGTGTCTGTGTGCACATTCGTGCCTTGGAGCACTTATGGAGGTGGGAGGACCACTTTCAGGAGTCAGTTCTCACTTTACACTCTCTCTTTGAGGCAGGGTCTCTCTTACTGTTTCTGCTGCACGGCACACTCCAGGCTAGCTGGCCTTGGAGGCTCCTGGACCATTCTCCTATCTCTGCCACCCATCTCCCTGAAGGAGTGGAAGGAGAGCTAGAATTACAGATGCATACTGCCACACCTGGCTTTTTACCCGGGTTCCAAGGATCAAGCTCAGGTTGTCAGACTTGGGCAGCTATTTATCTGCTCAGCTGTTTCACCAGCCCTGCCAATATGTTTCTTGATGGCACTGTATTTTAAGATGGCCCTGTATGATTCCTGGGAGGGCTCCAGGAAGGATCTACACTCCCTCTCTGCTAAGCTGTGGGTAGCAGGATGATAAAGCTTTAGACCGTGATGCTTTATTGATTTAAATGTGCTACTCAGACTCTGGTGGAGGGTGCTACTTTATAAAAGGTGATTTTTTTTTTCTTGTGTAAGTTTAGGTGAGCCATTTGTCAGTCATTTGGAATGACTCTCATGATTGACACTGTCTAGTTTTTACAATGGCCACATAACTCCCCCAAGACCTGTGTCTCTGCTCTTTCAACAACCTTCTAACTTCAACTTGGATTTCCAAGTAGTTCTATCTGCAAGTAGCTATACTATCTCAAAAGGCAGGCAAACCTGTGCATGTGTGTTAGTCATGTTCTGGGCAATACTAGGATGGGTGTAGTTTCCATTGTGGCTACATTCATTTATATGGGCAGAAGTTGGATGAAGTATCATCATCATTGTAGGGTATTCTTTAACATGGTTTTCTACCTGTCTTGTTTAGTCTCCTCTCAGAAAGATGGTGAGCTTCCTATGGGTGGAACTGCCTTTCTCCTGGTATTTTGGAATAATATTTAGTACTATGTTAGGGATACCTTTAAAATCCACATAACACCTGTCAATTCTTTTCTGGTAAGCATGGTACACTGGATGAATCCATTACAGAGGCATTTGGAAAGCCAAGGAACAGTGTGCCACCAGTAGAGTGAGCTCATGAGCTTAAACACTTGGTTTCTAGCTAGTGATGGTATTTAGGAAGGTTGTAGAACCTTTAGGAAGTAGAACCTCATTGGAGGAAGTGGGACACTAGGGGCAGGCCTCGAGATTTGGTAGCCCCACCACACTTCCTGTTTACTTTCAGCTAGCTAACTGTGGATGCAGTTGTGACCACCTGTCTCCTGCTACCACTGCTATGCCATTCCTGTCTTGATGGGCTGTTTGAGAATACACGTTCCTGTCTTGATGGGCTGTTTATTCTCAAACCATGAGTCAAAGTAAACCTTTCCTCCCTAAAGTGACAAGAAAAACAACTACTACAGTCCTCAAATGATAAATTTCTCCAGGATTTGTTTGTGTGTTATGATCTCTCCTCCAACATACCTGAAGATGTTTAGCATGTTCTATCAGGGAGATAGTCTCTTTTGTATGTACTTGTCTGCTTCTGCCATTCCCCAATAGCTCCTTCTCAGACCCTGACTAGACCTTGGATTCCTGTTGTGAGATTTGGCTTGGAACTACTATCCACAATGGCTGAGTATTCTTTAAATTTTATCCCTTTGTCATTTTCTTTTTTTAATGCCTCAATTCAGTCATCAGGCTATGGATATCGAGCTTCAGGCCATGCCCTTCCTATCTGTAGCTCTTCTGTTTGAATTATGCTTTATTTTGGCTTTCATTTCTTCATTTCTAGGAACTCCAAATATTCCTCCTGTTTTTCTTTTGTTCTTTGTTAGAGACAGGGGCTTGCCATGTGCCTAGACTGCCTTTGAACTTGCATTTCTCCTTCCTCAGTCTCCTGAGCACTAGGATTACAGGCATGCACCACCATTCCCATAGTTTCATGTCTCTGACATCTTGAAAGTCCCCAAAGATGTAAACTGTCTTTAATTTTTTTCCTTTTCATGCATTAATCTGTTCCCTTTCACTTGAGTATTACACAGACATAAATTGGGTTCGTTCTGCACTATTACCAAACCACATGATAAGAACCTCTCTGCAAGTCCCACTCTTAATTACACTAAGCACCACCCCTGGGGAGATACATTCACCTCAGGTGAATGTGGTTGTCCAATTGTTCTGAAATATAATGACTCTGAGATTACTCACTGTTTTTGAAGAGAAAAAGAACATCAAAATGGGCAATTTTAAACTTACTGCAAGCTGATCTGTCCCTGTAGGATGTGAGCTTTGTGAGAGTTGACAGCCATGTTTCATCTAAGGCTGTGTCTGCAGTACTTGGCCCATAATTGTTGCCTAACTAATATTCATTAAATAAAAGAATGAACGAAGGCATGAAATTCCAGACTGGGCATAGATTGCCACTTGATTTATATTGAAGACAGAATCTAAAGAAGACTATTAATGTTCTAGGCGAGAAAGGGCATTTTTATCCTGTTTTTCATTATTTATTGCCTCATGTATAGTTGAGTTGCAGGGCAAACAGCCAGAGGACATATCTGACACAGCAGTATCCCCTACGCTTGACATGGTCACAGGCAGTAAAGCCCTTTCTCTGCTCATCCACTCTAGAGATGAGGGAGGGTGGCTGCTTTGCTGCCTCTGTTAACCACCTTTCTCATTGCTATGATAACATTTCTGGCTAAAGTAACTTAGGGGAGGAAGGATTTGTCTTGGCTCACTATTAAAGGGCATGTAGTCCATGGTGACAGAGAAAGCATGGTGGCAGACAGCTCCATGGCAGCAGGGAGTGTGGGGTGAGGACACCTCAAACAGAGAGGGGAATGCGGCTGCTCTGGCCAGTTTTCTCTTTTCATCTTTTTTTATTCAGTCTGGAATCCAAGCCCATGGATGGTACCGCACGTATTCAGAGTGTGTCTTCTCCCTAAGTTAATTCTCCTTGGAAAAAGTTCCCATAGAGACACCCAAGGTAATGCCTCATTAATGCCATAGATAGTTTTAAAAATTATTTTAATGACATGCATGTGTGTGGAGGGGTGTATGTACATGAATGCAGGTGCCTGCAGAGGCTGGAAGAGACTGTCAGATCCCCAGGAGTTAGAGGTGGTTGTGAGTCACCCTATGTGGGTGCTGGGAACCAAAGTCAGGTCCTCTGCAAGAGTGCCATATGTTTGTAACTACCGAGCCATTTCTCTAGGCCCCATTCCCTGTTTGTTAAACCAATTAAGTTGACAATCCAAATTAACCATCACCACTTCTCACATTTTACTTGTTGGAATTTGTTCCTCCTTCATGAGCACATCCCCTTCCAAATCCATCCAGCCTTCCTGATGCCTCCCAACAACACTGATCCCTTTGAACTACTTCAGGACTTTCTATGGGCATCATGCCATGTTCTAGTTAGCTTTAACGTCAACTTGACACAGCCTAGAATCATCTGAAAAGAGAATCTCAATTGAAGGATTTCCCAGATCAGAATGGCCTGTGGGCATACCTGTAAGGGATTGTCTTGACTGTTAATTGTTGTAGGAGGGGCCAGCCCACTGGGGGTTCTGCCAACTACCATTGGGTGGGTGGTCCTGGGCTATACAAGGAAGTTAGTTAGCTAAGCATGATCCTGTGAGTGAGCCAGCAAGCAACATCCCTTGATGGCTCTTGCCTTTGTTCCTGCCTTCACTTCCCTCAATGATGGGACTGAACTGGAAGCTGAACAAAACCCTTTTCCCCTAAGTTGCATTTGGTCAGAGTGTTTTACCACAACAGAAAGGAAACTAGAACACATTGGCACTTATTGAGCAAGTGTTTATTTGTATTGTACCTGGCTCTGACTTAGATTCCAAAGGTGATGTAGAGATAATCATAATATTACTCATAATATTACAGTCATGGAACCTTTTCATCGGCAAGGTGTTTGGTACATAACAAGTACTTGCAATACTGACCTATCCACAGCAGATGACAAGGGACTTGGGAAACATTGCACTTGAGTTCAGGATGGGGAGAACTTTTGTCTGCTTCCTATAGCTTCAAAAGGTATGTGACTTTGGGCATGGACTTGGAGTCTGAACAGAATTTTGTTAGAAAGAAATGAACAAGACCTGGAGATAGAAAAGAGAAGGCAGGGGAAAGCAGTCATGCAACAACAAAGTTCCTGGGTTTTAGGGACAGACTGGAGCCAGTGTGTTTCTGAACCTTCTGGGGCTGCATAAACTGTCAAATTCATTGCCATTCCTACCACACAGTCCACTTCACACCTGTGTTATATGTATGGTTCCTGCAGTTATGTGGAAGATAAAAGTGAATCATCTGTGTTTGTACTGAAACAGTGAGTGCTTGTGTGATTGGAGGATCTCTCTGTCACTCTCTTTCTTTGTATGTATGGAGGTGCACCTATGTGTGCAGGCACTGTGAAGGCCAGGGGACAACTTCAACTGTCATTCTTTAGGTGTTGTCCACCTTGCTTTTTGAGACAGCATCTCTCACTTGCCTGAAATTTCCCCAGTGAGCTAGGCTGACTGGCCAGTGAGCCCCAGAGATTCACCTGTCTTCTCCTCCCTGGTGCTGGGATTACAAGAGCATGCCACCATGTCTGAACTTTTTGAAGTGATTTCTGGGAATTGAACTCAGGTCCTGGGAAGGATCTTGATTGCCTTTAGTGGGGGTGGGGCATCGAGATTTTGAGTGTTGCTGCATCCTGGATATGTCATCATTGTGAACTTGAAGATTACAGAGCAGCAGCAAGGACTTGAATCGCTGGATTTTCAGAAGACAAGATCTAGGCCTTGAAGGTTTGTCTCACAAAGCCATAGTCACTGAGCTGTTTAGGAGGCACCTTTCATCAGAAAATAAGTTCACTGGTGCTGAGAGTGAACATGTCTCACACTTATCTTGGATTCTTCAGAATTCCAGCAGAATACATTTGGACCCAAATCCACAGCACTCACCATGACCTGCAAGGCCCTGTGGTGAGCAAGGCCCTCTGGGCATGCCTCTCTGTGGGCTAATGAAATTACTCATTTGATATCACTGGTTCTTTCTTAAATTTGGAAGTTATATGTTCTTTTCCTAATTTTTCATTGGTCATCCTCAGTTTTTTTTAAAGATTTATTTTCATTTTTAATTATGTGTGTACATGTGTGTCTGTGGAGGTGTGTGCACCAGAGTGCAGTAGCATACAGAGGCCAAAAGAGGGCATTGGATTCCCTGGAGCTGGAGCTAGAGCAGGTTGTGCATCAGATGTGGGAGCTGGGAACTGAACATGGGTCATCTGTAGCAGCAGTATATGCCCTTAACCATTAGGTCGTCTCTCCAGCCCCCAATTTTTTTTTTCCAGTTTGAGAGATTGAACTCAGACTTTCACATATGCTCTGCAAGCACTCTCTCACTGAACTGTATTGCTGGTTCTTTGTCCTCAAAATGTTGTCATGGATCTTAATGTCAAATGTTAATTAATGGCCTAAAGGCCTTTCTAAATAATAACACTTTGACAAGATTGTTAGCTTTTTAAAAATATTTTATTATTTTTATTTTAAGTGTATGAGTATGTTGCCTACATGTATGTGAGTGCACCCGTGTTGTGCAATGCCACGGAGGTCAGAAGAGGGCTTTGGATTCCCCTGGAACTGGAGTTAAGGACGGTTCATAGCAGCCATGTGGGTGCTAGGAATCGAACCCGGATCCTCTGCAAGAGCAGTCAGTGCTCTTAACCACTAAGCTAACTCTCCAGCCCCAAGATTGTTATCTTTTAACAGATGTAAATAGTTGCTCAGAGGTTTAGCTGTTCTTTTAAACTTTATTAATTAGATATTGTTTATCTACAAATAAAAATTATGTAGTTTACTAATTTCCTTGGTCATCTTCTTGCATCCAAGACTTTTCTTTTTAAAGATTTAATTTTTTTTTATGTGTGTATGAGTGTTACGCCTGCATGTATATAAGTGCACCAGTGTCCCTCAGTACCAGTGGAGGACAGAAGATGGTGTCGGATCCTCTGGAACTGGAGTAATGGACAGTTGTTAGCTGCCATGTGGGTACTGGGATTCAAACCTGGGTCTTCTGCAGGAGCAGCCAGTGCTCCTAACCACTGAACCATCTCTCTAGCCCCTTTAAGATTTTTTTTTTAAATTGTGTATGTGTATGTGAATGCACGTGTGTGAATATATATACCCAAAGAATTCAGAAAAGGGTGTCAGAAATTCTGCAACTGAGTTACAGGTAGTTGTGAACTCCTTGATGTGGGTCCTGGGAACTGAGCTCAGGTTCCTTGGAAGAGCAGTCAGCATTCTGAACCACTGAGCCACCTCTTTAGCCCTGACCTTTCTTCTGAGATAGTTTTCTTCATGAATAACATCTTTGAAAATTCCGGTCGTGGGGCTGGAGAGATGGCTCAGCAGTTAAGAACACTGACTGTTCTTGTAGAAGACCTGGGTTCGAATCCCAGCACCCACATGGCAGCTAACAACTGTTTGTAACTCCAGTTCCAGGGTATCCAACAGCCTCTTCTGTCCTCCATGGGCATTGCATGGCACAGGTGCACTTACCTACTTGCAGACAATACATGCATACACATAAAATAAAATAAATTAATAAAATATTTTTAAAAATTCCAGTAGTGATAGAGCCAGGCATGGTAGCATGTACCTTTAATCCCAGCATTTGGGAGGCAGAGACAGGTCGATCTCTGTGAGTTCAAGACCAGTCTAGTCTACATAGTGAGTTCCAGGCCAGCTGGGGCTACAGGGAGACCCTGTCTTAAAAAAAGACCAAAAAAATTCCAGTAGTGAAATTTGTTGGTGATAAACTCCCTTCATTTCTTTTTTATATACCTCTATCTAACTACTTTGTGCATTTGTGCAAGTGGTCACAGATGCTGTGTGTTCATGGCTCTAACAGCCATGTCACATACAGAAAACAGTGCTTTACAACACCCCTCCCCGTTCTCCAGCTCTTATACAGTCTTCTTGCCCCATCTTCCATGATGTTCTCAGGAGTCTCTCTGTCTCTGTGTCCGCAATTCTCTCTGCAATTCTCTCTCTCTCTCTCTCTCTCTCTCTCTCTCTCTCTCTCTCTCTCTCTCTCCTGTGTGTGTGTGTGTGTGTGTGTGTGTGTGTGTGTGTGTGATGTAGATGTCTTATTTACGGCAGAGCACTGAACAGTCATTTAGTCTCAGCGCTTTGACTCGTTTTAATCTCTTCTTTAACCATCACTCCCTGCTAAAAAAGGCTTCTCTGATCAAGGCTGAGTAGTTTGTTTTGAAGGTCTCCTTTAGGTCTATAGCAAAACATGTTGGAAAGCTAAGTATTATTAGTAAAAGTTTAAACAGACATCTTTTTGTATGGAACTGAAATAGAGATTCACAATCTGTTTTCTAAGACCCACAGATCCAATTAGAATATTTAGGAATAAGACGTTAAGGTGGTAAATCAGCGCATGCAGAATGCATTACTGGTCTTCTCTTCCATGCAGTTCAGTCAGTGGAAGGCTCTGCTCTGCTTGGATGGCAGGTGTTCTCTTAGTTTATTGCCGTGTTTTCCTTCTCATCTTACCTGAGTTTCCCAGTATTTTTCTCAGAGAGAGACACCTTGCTGGATCTACTGGATTACTAGGGTCTACTGGATTACTATGGTCTGTTGCTTTTCTAATTTCTTTGTCTCTGGAATCCTCAGCCCATTTGTTTTTAGTCCATGAAGTCTTTTTCTTCTTTGTCACCTTCAACCAAACACAATTACTTGAGTGTGCTGAGTTCTGCTGCCAGACTGTGTCCCAGAACAGCCTCTCATCTGTGATACACAAGGGTTCTTGAGTATCCGTCTCACCCCCAACAACAGGCCTTATACAACTCTCCTGCTGGCCTACACAAAGGGAATAAGCAGCCCACCATTGTGGTTTGGACTTGTATGTCATAGTAGTGATTCAGAGTCTCTCTTCTCAATACAGTCACTTTCTAAACCTAAATCTAAGTCATCTTGACCTTATAGTTTACAGATTTGCCTTTTGATCAGCACCACTGTCCTAGTTTGCTTTCTGTTGCTGTGATAGACACCATGACCAAAAGCAACTTGGGGAGGAAGGGGTTTCTTTGGTTTACAGGTTACAGACCATCACTGAGGGGAGCCAGGACAGGAGCTCAAGGCAGGAACCTGGGGGCAGGAACTGAAGCAGAGACCATGGAGGACATTGCTTACTGGTTTGCTCCAAGGCTCACATTCAGCTACTTTTCTTATACAGCCCAGGCCCACCTGGGGATGGTACCGTACACAGTGGGCTGGGCCTTCCGACATCAATTAGCAATCAAGAGGTTTCCTCTTCTCAGGTGTTTCAAGTTGACAACCAAGATTAGTCATCACAGCCACCCACACCTAATAAGCCAGGCTTTCTACCTGCATGTTCAGTGTTCTATATACAGAATGGTCTCTTGGAGGATGGTGGGGGAAGGAAGTAGACAGATGATTTTCCTTACCTCCTCCCTACTCCAGTCTTCACACACAGATAATTTTGTATTCTATTATGTCAGCGTCTGTTTTAATAGACCAGTACTCTCCTCAGTCAGCCTTGTTTTAACCACTTTGGGATGTGGATTAGGGCCTGCTAAGATTTTGATTTTGCGAGAAACAGAATGCCTTAATCTCTATCTCCAAACATAGTTCTAATCTTAATAATTTGTCTGCTGTGATGGAGAGAGGATCCTTTGGCTCTTCAAAGAAAGGTTTTCTTTGTCATTTCTTAGATTATTTCTAGAGAGCATATTTTAATAGTCAATGGATCATATTTTGTTTTCTTGCAGCCTAGTACATTTTGTGTCTTGGTGTTTATTACTTAAAAACCCCTTCGGGACTTGGAAACACTCCACAATCAGAGACATAATTATTTCTGCAGCAAAATACGAATTTTTTTCTCTAAGAGGGAAAAATGAGATCTTGAATACTCTCCTGTCATTTCGGGTCAAGTTTTCCCATACAGGGATCTCTAAGCAAATATAATTTTGCTGCCAAAGAAATTCTGGAAAAAAAACTGTACATATGTTGTTTTGGATTTTGGAATTGCAGATGAGTTGGAGACAGTGATGGTAAAGAGAAAGGAAGGTTGGAATGGCACTCAAAGCATGCTAAAGGCTTGCCTTAGGAGAAAACTGGTAGAAGGCAGACTGAAGCATACAAGAGAGGCATATGACAGGGAAGTCACAACCAACACAAGACACTCGTCTTAACTGACTGAACTTCCACTATTTTGTTTTAGTAAGTTTGTTAAAAAACAAAACAAAACAAACAACAACAACAACAACAACAAAAACCCATCTGCTCTGTGAACACAGTGCTCAGGCCCCTCCCAGGGCCCTGAAAGAAATGCGTTCAAGAGAGAGGTGAATTTGCTAGCTTCATAGTAAATCTGATTCTGGGTAGAAGAAAAGGCAATTATTATTAAAGTGATGCTCAGAGGCTGTTCTACTTACCTTCTCCCTCAACAGCTACCTATACCCTCCAGTATCTACCACACTTTACATATTCACATAAAAGAAGGACATAATATGCTTAGCACTGGGCACCTTGCTTTCTCAACTCAGATTGTACTAAGCACATGTATTATAGAAATGTGTAATTTAATGTTTTACTTGATGGACATTTGAAGTTTCTAATACTTCATCTTCACTAACAATACTGCAACAAACTTACATTTTATAAATATTTTTAGTTCATGTGTATGACTGTTATGCCTACATGTATGTATATGCACCACACCTGTGCAATGCCCATGAAGCTCAGAAGAGGGTGTCAGATCCCTGGAACTAGAGTTATTGATGGTTGTGAGCTGCCATGTGGGTGCTGGGAATTGAACTTGGATCCTCTGAAAGAGCAGCCACTGCTCTTAACCACTGAGCCATCTCTCCAGCCCCCTGCAATGGCCACTTTTGTAAGTACATCTGCACAAATATGTTTTTACATAGAAGGAATACCTAAAAGAGATTGCTAGGTCAAAAAGAACATGTGTTTGAATTTTGATAGATACTTTCAATCTGACCACCCACCCAGCAGTTTGCACAGATGTACTCTCTGCCAAAAGCGCACGAATTTGTGACTTTCTGGTTTCTAGTTCAGGATGTACTAGGGATTGAATGTCTCCTCCAAAACTTATTTTGAAATTTAATCACTATTGTGATGGATCAATTCCATTATCATGGGATGGGGTTAGTCGTTGTGGAAGTATATGCCTAGAGAAAAGGATTGACTTCAACTGTTTTTTCCTACCTTGTGCGTTCTGTGCCATATCACGACACAACAAAAACATCCTTATTTGGTGCAGGCCCTTGGACACCCAAGTTCTCAGAACTACAGTGCCACTAAACTTCCACAGTTACAAATTCCCAAAGAAAACGGACCAGGCAGATGTTTTGTGCTGTCCAGAGAATGATCTGTGATCACCTTACTTTTGATTTTGAATGGGTGAGTTTATTAGGCAAGTAGCAAGTGAAGGTAAAGGAAGAAGTAGCAAGGAGCAGATAGAAACAGCAGACAGATAGCAACACATCATCAACTCAGGAGTTTACAGCCTCCAGCGGAGTGAGAGCAAACAAAGGTGGTATCGTCAAATCCGGGGCTTGCAACATCCAGCAGAAATGGACTGGGGAAGTTGAAGCAGTCAGCTGGAGCTCCAGATTGAGAGTTTTTCTCCTCAAGACTGAATTTACAGTTTCCTGTTCCTACTGCAGACATTTTATATCATGGCCTAAACAAAAACAATAGTGACATTGGTTGGAGATGGTTTGCCCTTTAGCTGTTCTCAAAGAGGCAATGCTTTTAATACCTTTGGCTACTTGCCTTTTGTCTTCCCATTACAAAGCCAGACTGGCCTTGATCTCACTCGCCTCTGCCTCCCAAGTGCTAGGATTAAAGGCATGAGCCACCACATCTGGCTTGTTTTATTGTTTGGATTTGCTTGACTTTTATCATTAATGAGATTGTGCACATTTATTTTTGTTAGTATCCATTTCCTGTATAATTGTAAATTTTGGAGTTTTTTTTAAGTTATTTTGCTAATGCTATCATATGGCACACACCATTTTTTGATAGTTTTATTTTGTTATTTATTCGTATGTGAGCTGTTATGTGCATGTACTACAGGTGCCCACAGAGGCCAGAAGAGCACATTAGGTTCCCTGGAACTAGTTACAGGCAGTTATGCGCTGTTCAGTGTGGGTGTTGGGAACTGAACTTGGGTCCTCAATACGAGCAGCAAGCACTCTCAACTGGTACTCATCTCTCCAGGCCCTCACCATTTTTTTTATTGATATTGTATGAAAAAAAATTATTGTTACTTGTGGTATTTTCCTTTTTCTTGTTTTTAAAATATATTTGTCCCAGTTTGTTGGACAGAGCTTGTTTGGTTTAGATGTTGCTGGAGTCAGGTTAGGCTGTGCCATGCTAACTGTGTGATTCTGGTGCAGCAGCTTATGTTTTTTGTCTCCTCACAGGTTAAAGAGGGGTAATACCAGTGTGATGGTTAATTTTACTGACCAAGGGGTCCCAGATCTCTGGTCATATCTTATTCTGCATATGTCTGTGAGGCTTTCTCTGGATGAGATCAGCAACTGAATCAGTAAATTGAGTAATATGCATTGCATACCCCATTGTGGGAGGCCCTTACCTATGACCTGGTGTTACAGTTCATATCTGAAATGTCCCTCCAGACTCACACATTTGAAAACTTGGTCCCTGTCCTAGTTAGCATTAACTGTCTACTTGACACAGCCTAGAGTCACCTGAAAAGGGAGTCTCAATTGAGAGATTTACAAGATTAGACTGGGTATGTCTGTGGAGGAGTGTCTTGATTGTTAATTGATGCAGGAGGGCCCAGCCCACTGTGGACGGCTTCATTCCCTGAGCAGGTGGTCCTGGGCTGTATAAGAAAGCCAGGTAAGCCTGTGAGGGAGCCGGGAAGTAGTGCGTCTCTGTGGTTCCTTCTCTGTGAACTCCTGGTTAGAGGTACTGCTATGTGGAATAGCAAGCAGGGATGCCTTGAGTTCCTGCTTACCTTCCTGTCCTGACTTCCCTCAGTGATAGGGAAGTACCTGGAAGTACAAGCAAAATCAGCTCTTTCCTCCCTTAAGCTGCTTTTGGTCAGCATGTTTCATGTCAGCAACAGAACGGAAACGGACAGTCCACATCTGGTATTGCTGTTTGGGTGGTTTTGAAGCCTTTGGAATTGTAGCCTAGCTAGGAGAAGTGGGTTTCTGGGGGCAGGACTTGAAGATGATAACTGCTTCTCCTGATCTGAGTTCTCTGCTTCCTGATCCTCAAGAGGTGAGGAGCTGCCACTGCATGCTCCTGTGGACATGAAGCTGCTCCTTCAGCTGTACCCTTACCTCCATGGTGGACTGACTTTCCCCCTGAAACCTTGCACCCAAATAAATCTTGCCTCTCTTAAATTGCTTCCAAAGGTATTTTTCAATAATGATGAGAGAAATAAATAGTACACCTGAATAGAACAAGAAGACTGAGGAAGAAGGAGTGCTTGCCTGCCTGAGTTGGAGTATTGTTCTTTTCCAGCCTTCAGGGCCTGGCCTGAAACACCAGCTCTTCTTGGACCTTGAGCCACTGGCTTGTGGATCTAAATTTATACCACAGGCTCATCTGACCCTAAGGTTTTCAGACTTGAAGCTGTAACTACTCAAAGCATCTTCATCTCCAGCTTGCGGCCTGCAGGTCTTGGAACTTCTCAGCCTCTGTGATCATGTGTGGTAATCCCTTATAGTCTCTCTAATCCCTCTCTCTCTCTCTCTCTCTCTCTCTCTCTGTGTGTGTGTGTGTGTGTGTGTGTGTGTGTGTGTGTGTGTGCGCGCGCACGCGTATATGTGATCAGTGCCTATTTTATTACTTAAAAACATATGTGGGAATACAAATAATGTGGACATGTGTACAGGTACCTGCAGAGACCAGAATAGGGTGTTGGATCCCTTGGAGTTAAGAGTTACAGATGGTTGTTAGCTGCCTTGTGGGTGCTGGGATTCAAACCCTAGTCCTCTGGAAGAGCAGTCAGTGCGCCTAACCACTGAGTCATCTTCTCTCCAGTTCTTCTCCCCCTCTTTTTTTTTTAACTTTTAAAAAATTTATTGAGAATTTCATACATGCATTTAAGGTGTTTTGATCAAGTCCATGCCCACTCCCTCCCCTCCAACTCCTCCCATATCTCCCCATCACTTTTTCCTGAACAACTTCATGTACTCTTTCTTTCTTTTTTATGGGGCTTTTTGCTACTCTAACATTCCTCCCTCTGAAGAAGGGAAATCTTTTAAGGATTAGATAAGAGCTCCCAAATGCTTTTGACATTTTTGGCCTTTGGAACAGAGTATGTTGCTAAGAGGCCCAAGGAGATTTTGATTTTTAGCCAAGAAACTGGCTACTTTTCTTTGGGGTCTTTTTACCCTAACTGCCTAGCCAGTTCCTATCTCCTATTCTTATCACACCATCCTCTGAAGGGGTTACCCAAATTGCCAATAGGGAATTGGGACCCAGAGCCTTCTGGCCTCTTCCTTGCTGAACAGGGACACAGGGAGAAGCAATTGGGGTACCCCTTCAGTGGGTCTATCTGAAAGACTCCTAAATTGTTTAACTCTTTACTGTAGGGAGAAAAGAAAGTCCTTGACTGGTGCCCAGGAGACATGAAGGAGCTGTAAAGGCAAAAGTAGTTAGCATTACAAGTTCTAGACATACCCCCCCCCCTTTTTTTAAAGACAAGTTCTCTCTGCAGCCCCAGCTAGCCTGGTACTTTCTGTGTAGACCAGGCTGGCCTCAAACTTATAACCTGTTCTTTTACTGTTCTTTCAAAGTATCATTGTTAAGAAAGTCTTAGGGCAGGGTGGGGGGAATCATCTCTGTTATAAAAATTGAAAATGGTGCATTTTCGTGCTGATATAAGCATAATAAAAAAAATAAGGTCTTTCTAGAAGGAAAGGAACAAAGATGTATAACCCTGTTTTCCTTGTTCACACACCTGCCTATGTAAAATGCAAGACAGTACATCTAAATGATGCTCCCTTTAGTAGTTAAACATAATCCAGGCAAACAAAGACAGAGGAAACCTATTGATTTTATGTCACATAAATGTGGGTGTCCCATCTAAGCCTTAAATAATGCTCCCAGGGCCCTTTTTGGTGTCATGGGGCAAGTCTGTATTTAATGATGTAAGAGCTCTTTTCCTTAGGGTCAATCATATGTGCTTAACCTTTAGGCTCCCACAAGGCTGGCTGCACCCTTGGTTTATGGAGTGGAGGCTGAGGAGACTGGGGATTTAGGGCACCGATGACTTGATCTTGTAGATGCGTTCTGTGTTACCCAGACTGTAAACAAATCTATTGCAAGGCCACGGCCTGGGCTTTTCTGAGCAGGCATGGTTGGCTTTCATTTCAGACTCACTTCCTAAGATGCAGGGTTCATGGTCACCTTAGGAAGATGACCTTGACCTCCTGTCTGAAAGAGAAAATGATCCGTCCTAGTTGAAATTTTTTAACCCCTTAAAAAGCTACAAAGGCAAACCTGAGGTTTCGATATGTCTTCGGCTTTTGTTTCTTACCAGGAAAAATTCTGCTTTGAGTATTTAGTGTTTTCCAAAGTTCTGAAAAATGCTAGGTCTGGGGTGGGCAAGATGGCTCAGTGTGGGTAAATGTGCTTGTGGCTTAAGCTTGCCAACCTAAGCTTGATCCCCAGAACCCACATAAAGGTGGAATGAGAGAACTGACTCACAAAATGTCCTCTGACTTCTACATGTTCCCTAACACACACACACACACACACACACACACACATAAACACACACACACACACACACACACACACACACTCACACACACTAATAATAAAAATTTGTAAATGCTAGGCCTTTAACTGGGTATGATACTGCACACCCTTAATCCTAGCACTTGTGAGGCAGAAGCAAGTAGATCTCTGTAAGATCAAACCTAGCCTGGTCTATGTAGTAAGTTCCAGGTCAGCTGGAGCTACAGAAAACCAAACAACAATAACAAAAAGCTAGGGCTTTGAGACTCTATAAGAAAAGAAGGGAGGAAGGGAGAAAGGAATGGAAATTAGCTGAGGATAACCATATCAAGAGCACAGGTGACACCCAGCACACATCAGAAATTAAAACTCAGATCTGTCAATGAGAAGCATGTTTTTTAAAAATATCTTATTTATTATTTTTATTTTATGTGTATGAGTGTATTGCCTTCATGTATGTGAGTGCACCCATATCGTGCAGTGCTGTGGAGGTCAGAAGAGGGCTTTGGATTCCCCTGGAACTTGAGTTAAGGATGGTTCGTAGCTGCCATGTGCGTTCTGGACTCGAACCCGGGTCCTCTGCAAGAGCAGACAGTGCTCTTAACCACTGAGCCATCTCTCTAGCCCCGAGAAGCATGTTTTATGTGAAGCAAGTACTGGGATACACATGTCTGTGCCCCCTACCAATGTGTATGTTGAAATCCTTCCCCTCTGCCCCCCGAAGGTGATCATGTTAGGAAAAAGACATTTCAAAGTTGTTATAGATCATGAGGACTTGCCCTCATAAATGAGATTACTTACTTTATAAAAGAGGTCCCAAAGAAACTTTAGCTCCTTCCACAGTGGGAGGATAGAGTGAGGCAAGAGTCAAGGTGTGTTCCGGGTGGTATGGTTGTGGATGAGGTGGCGGTAAGAAGACTGCTCTAAGGAAGCAGGCTCTCTTCAGATGCAAATCTATTAACACTTGAACCCTGAACCCTTATCTTCCATGACTGGGGGAAATAAGTTTTTGTGTTTGTAAGTCACCCAGTCTATGGTTTGTTGTTACAGCTCTTCAAGCTGACCAAGACATCTGTGATTTTCAGTAGATACTTCACCTCCTCTCCAACTCATTGTTTGTTTGGTTGACATTTGGGATAGAATCTTGCTATATATTCCAGGATGGGCTCAAACTTGCAATCTTCCTGATTCAGCCTCCCAAGTGCTGGGATTCCAGGCATGTGTCACCACACCTGATTCTCAACCAATTTTGAAAAGCAGGTAACATCTAGTCTCCCATTTGTTCCGAATGGTCTTAAGTATGCTTCTGTGATATTGTGTGTAGAACAAGACTTGGCCTATTGAAGAATCTTTGGCATTAATTTCTTCCCAAAGAAGCCACGACATACATTTAAAAAAAAAATTAACCTTAAGACATAGTCAAAATATCAGGGGAAAAATTCGACCTTGAAGCAAGAGCTCAATATTTTCCACCTTTGTCAGCATGCAATTAATTCTGCCCTGGACCTTCAAAAGAAGTTAGTCAAGCAGAGAAATCTGACAGTTCTGCAGCAGACAGCAATGTCATCAAAGCATCCAAACAGTCCTACAGTTGAGCAAACGGAAAAACTGGAGAGGTGGGCGGGGTACCAAGGCGGACCTCTGAGCACAGGGACCCTGGCCCTGGTCTCCTGCACATCTTTCTGGTTCTGACTTCTGCCAAAACCTCATCTTCAAGCTGGAATTTTCTAGAAGTGAACCTCACATCTGGGCACCACAGTGTTCACCTCACTTAGAGATGCTTTTCCTGAAGAGCCTCAGGGGAAAGGGATCTGACCATTTTCTGAAGCCTTGAGCTCTGACAGCTGTGATGACGTCTTCAGTCTTGCTTGGGTCAGCTAGGGTTACCTAGCAGGCATAGCGTGGACACCCAGGAGACAGACTCAAGAGCCAAAACAAATACCTGAGGAATATTTTTGAGGAAATAAAAATCCTTTCTGGTGTTTAATAACACAATCATACTTTTTTCTCTTTGAATTTGTGGATGCCACAATTGCATCAAGAGTTTTTTATAATCAGTATTATCTTTGCATTTCTAGAACTTTTGTTTTGATACAGTGCAGAATTGGCTTTGCTGAAAAGGTGATTTCAATTTTTACATTTAAATTACTGACTGAGAAAGGGCTGTAACTTTCTATTTTTGGATCATTTTTTATTAGGTTTAAGTATTAAGATGGTGTTGGAATCATAAAATGAGTCGATAGAACATTTTGAATTATGGAGGAATTATCTGTTCCTTAGAGAGAAGTCAGAAATCAGCTACAGCGTGCTTTAGTGTGGGCTAAAATAACAGATCTTCAATCATTATTACTGAGTTTTCTAAGATAAATGGTCCTACAGTTTTGTTTTGTAAACCATGTTCTTTTACCAACTTAAAAAATTAGCTTCATCAAGCATAATTTTCATGTCAAAAAATCCAGGGCCATTTGACCCTTTGCAGTTTTTCAGTGTGCAATTCTGACTTAGGAATTGTAGGCCAATTTCAACCAGTTTTTTTTTTTTTTTTTAATTTTATGTGTATAAGTGTATTCCCTGCTTGTATGTGAGTGCACCCATGTCGTGCAATGCCTCGGAGGCCAGAAGAGGGCTTTGGATTCCCCTGGAACTGGAGTTAAGGATGGTTCGTAGCCGCTATGTGGGTTCTGGGAATCGAACCCGGGTCCTCTGCTAGAGCAGTCAGCACTCTTAACTGCTGAGCCATCTCTCCAGATCCTCGACCAGTTTCTTAAAATAATTTTTTTACTTATCTTTGAAAATTACAAGCACGTATGTAGTGTATTTTGATGACAGCCACCCCAGTACCTCACTCCCCGCCCTCCGCACCCCCAACATGCTTTCTTCCCAATCTCATGACCTCTTTTTTTTTTTTAAATTAATAACCCACTGAGTCCAACCAGTGCTGCCCATATGCTCACAGGTGTGGGGCCACCTTCTGGGTTTTCAGCTACTTCCACAGAACTGCTGTATCAGTTACTTTTCTGTTGCTGTGATAGAAACACCATGACCAAGGAAACATAAAAGGAAGAGTTTATTGATCCTACAGTTCCAAAGGGGCAAGAGTCCATCACAGCTGGGAGCCATGGTGGCAGAGATGGCTGGAGTGGGAGTGGAAACTGCGCTCTACATCTTCAAGAAAGCACAGGAAGCAGAGAGCAACTGGAGATCCAGCAAGGTTTATGAACTCTCTAAACCTGCCCCCAGTGATCTGCTTCCTCCAGCATGGCCACACCCTCTAAGACCTCCCAAAATAGCACCATCAACTGGGGATAAAATGTTCAAATACTTGAAGCCTATGGGGGGACATTCTCATTCAAACCATCAGGTAGCGCACAGTATTTTTTTTAATCCTTCTAGACTTCTGAGAAGCTTTGTCATTTCACATCCACATGTTCATGTGATTGCAAAGAAAAGGGAACAGAGACCTTGGCAGAGGCAGTAAGGGAAATGTTATGAAACAGCCAATCAAGGGCTGTGCTCAGTATGGAAGCTGGGAGTTGCTATGTGTAATTCTTTATCTCCTTGCTCTTCAGTGTTTGCTAACTATTGGTCTAGTTCGGGGTTCATGGTTCTCTATCAAAGCTGGGGTTGACGGCTTTCAGAGCAAGGACAAAAATGCCACCTTCTCACTTTCGGCTTTGTTTTGTTTGAGACAAGATCTCATGTAGTCCAGGTTAGTCTGGAACTTGATATATTGTCAAGACTGACCTGGAGCTTCTAATCCTCTTGCCTCCACTTGCTGAGTGCTGGGATTACAGGCTTGTGTCACCATGCCCAGTCTTTGCAGTGCTGTGACTACAACACAGAGCTTCTGGTATGCTGGGCAAGTGTTCTACCAACTTAGTCACATCCCCAAACACACTTTCTGTCTCATTGTGGCTGTATTTTTATTTATTAATTTATCTATTTATTATTTATTTATTTATTCTTATTTATGTATTTGAGACAGAGGTTCACTATGTAGGCTGGCTAGGAGCTTGCTATTTAAATCAGGCTGGCCTGGTACTCACAGAGATCCACCACCTCTGTCTTAGACGTCCTGAAATTAAAGACATGTTGCCACCATGCCCAGCTGTCCCCAGAGTTCCCTCCAGGTCTCTTGCACTATCAGATAAACCATATATTTTTATGTGAATTCATTATAGTTTATATCTTGGAGGGGGGTGGAGAAACTTACAGAGACTTACGCCCAGCAGCCAAGCCCACCCACAGTCTCTGTTAACTTTTGCCCATGCATCTTGGCCCGCAGTCCTGTTCCAGGTCTGTAAATGCCCCCTCTCGGGATGGAGGTGAGATACCGGGACCATCTTTTTCTCCACACCGCTGCCACACATTCCCCTGCCAGCCGCTGCATGCTCCTGGAGGCTTATGGCTTCCGTCCCAAGATGGCTCCCAGAATCCCCTCAGCAGTCCATTCTCTGCCGCTGGCCCCACCCCTTGGAGGAATCAGATCTTTGGGATTTACCAGCCTTTGTGTTTTTGTTTTAGTTGGCCGCTTCCATTAAGGATGTTATAGTAGCACCACTTTGTTTCACCAGTTTATATGGGGGAAATTTAACTGTGGATAGAACATACGTCAAATATGATTTTAATAGCAAGAATCCACAAGACTGAATCCTTGACATGTACACCAAAGTCATGTATCAAATCCTTAATATCATTAAATTACAAAGTGAATGTCCATGTTCCTGGAGTAGATAAAATATAAATGAACCAAAGTATGAATTTTTGCTCTACCTTTAAAGTCAGGTTTTTTTTTTTTTTTTAAAGACAAGTCTTTTATTTTGTGTTTTGCCTGTGTGTATGTTTACCACATGCATGCTTGGTGCCCATGGAGGCCAGAAGAGAGTGTCAGATCCCTTGGAACTGGAGTTAGGGACAGGTGTGAGTCTCCATGTGGGTAATGGGAACCAAACCTGGGTCCTTTGGAAGAGCAGCCAGAGCTCGTAACCACTGAGCCATCTCTCCAGCCCCAAGGTTTATTATGATTTGCATATAGTAAAACTCATCATTTTGAGTTGTACGTCTTACAGATGTCTACCCTTTTGACATTACAACAGCATCTACTACAAAGTTCACGCTCAAGAACGGTGCAATCAAGTTACCAAAATATAAAAATATAAAAATCACAAAAAAACCTTGTGATGTTCTACATAAGTATATGATTTTTGTGCTGGGCTGCCTTCATAGCTGTCCTGGGCCACATGTATTCACAAGTTGGACATGCCTTTGCACAACTTACCATTTTGTTACTGCATCACAATAAAAATGTAGAATATTTCTATTCCCCCCCCCGAAATTTCCCTGTCCTTTTGTAATTAATCTGTTCCTACAGCTCCTAATTCTTGGCAATCACTAATCTAACTTTTGTCTCAATAGCTTTACCTTTTCAGAATTGTCTGTCACTAGGTGGTATGTAACAGTGTGTAACTTTTTTATCTCTAGCATCTTTCAGTTAAAAGTATTTCTCAGATTCAGTCATGGTGTGGCATGTATCAGTGCATTCCTTTTTATTTCTAAACATTATTCTATTGTATAAATGTACTACAATTTACTTATCCATTCACCCTTTAAAAGACACACAAGGAATTTTCAACTTACAGAAATTCTATCTAAAATTGCTGTAAACATTAGCCTACAGGTTTATATGTAGATATATGTTTATATTTCTCATGAGTATCTAGGTGTAGGATTACTGGGTCAAAGGGCAAATGTGAGAAATATAAGAAATTTGGAGCAGGAGCAGGACTCCACTCAGTACTTGTGGGGCTGGTCTGGCAGTGACGCTCTCTCCTGGCACCTGTTTGTCTGGAAACATCATCTCTCCTTCAATTTTGAGTCTTTAAAAACTTTTCTTTGTGATTTATTTATTTTTATTTTATGTGTATGAGTGTTTTGCCTGCATATATAGACATGTAAGTGCACCTGTGCTGTGCAGCAGTGCTCACAGAGGCCAGAAGAGGGTGTCAGATCCTTTGGAACTAGAGCTATGGAAGGTTGTTAGCCAACCTGGGTGCTGGAACAGAACTGCTGAGTCATCTATCCTTCCCCTTCATTTTTGAGGAATGATTTTGCTGAATATAATATCCTTGGCTAATAACTTGTTTTTCAGTGTTTTGACTGTAGCATTCCATTCTCTTTGGGCTTGTAAGTTTCCCGCTGAGAAACTGCGGGGGGTCAGCCCCAAGGTCCTGCCCCAGAGGGACCTGCTGGGGAAAAAGGTGAGCGCGCTGTCCGCCCGTTTCACCAGCCCTCCTTGCTGAGGACAATCAGACGTGACAGGGAGTCTTGTCAAGCAGGAACTCGTTTACTGCAGGTGTCACAGAGCTTATATAGGCAAAAACCACAGTCTGGAAATCCCCTCAGAAACCCCCTCCCCCAAATGCACCCAGTCAGCTTAAAGCTCACCCTGCCACATGGGCAGGGTCCCATAGGCATCAACGATGATCATGCGCTGATCACGCACCCCCCAGGGACGGGGAAGTGTCCTTCAGCCAATCCGGAGGTTTTCAAAACAGGCCAAGCCTCACCCTGCTCACTTCCTCTCAGCGCCATCTTTGCAGGGTCCCTGGCAGGCTCCCACAAGAAACTGCTGTCAATCTAAAGTACATTCCCCAAATGTGACTTGATGTTCTTCTCTTGCTATTTGTTAGAATTCTCTTTTTATCTTATACTTTTTGACACTTTGACTACAACCTCTTGGTGACAATCAATTTTGGTTGAATCTAGTGAAGAGGCTCTTAGCTTCTTTTATCTGGATGTCCATGCCTCTTTGAAGAGTGGGATGTTTTAGGTATAACTTTATAAAAGTTATAAAAGGATTTCAATGTCTTTCCTTATTTCTTCACTTTTTGGAACTTATATAATGTGTTTGATCAGCTAATGTCAGAGAGCTAGACTGTGCCCCTCACTCCATGTTTTTGTGTTTTCATACTCTTGAACAACCATTCTGGTGAGTATGTTATAGTACCTCATGTTTTCTATTTGTATTTTATTTATTTTTAAGCTATATTTTTATGTTATGTGTATAAGTGTTTCCCTACATATATGTCTGTGTCCACAGAGGTCAGAAGAGGGCATCAGAGTCCCCTGGAACTGGAGTTACAGATGGTTGTTAGCTGCCATCTGGGCACTGGGAACCGAACCAGGGTCCTCTGCAAGAGCAGCCAGTGCTCTTAACTGCTGAGTCACTCCTCCAGCCCCTCCTTTTTTTTTTTTTTCTATGTGTATTTGTATCTGTGTGTGGTATATGTACATATATATGCACATGCATGAGCAGTCATACTTGCACATGTGGAAACCAGAAGCTGACATTGAGATGTCTTTCCTTGATTGCTCTCTACTTTATTTTTTGGAGACAGGGTCTCTTACTGAACTTCGACCTTGATATTTAGGCTAAACTGGCTTGCCAGCAAGCCCTATGTTCTGCCTGTCTCTGCCTCCCAGTGCTGGGGTTGCAGGCATTTGTTACTGTGTCTGACTTTTACGTGGTTTCTGGGGATCCAAACCCGGTCCTCATGCTTGTACCCCAAGCACTTTACCCAGAAGCCAGACCCTACATTCATTTGTATTTTCTAATGATTTATGTCTTTATTTTCTATGATACTCTTCCTTTTCATTCAGCCTGTTTAAAATTTTTGCCCATTTAAAATTTACCTCATTGTTTCTTTATTATTGAGTTATAGATATTATTTATATTTAGATCCAGATCCAGATCGTTTGCAAATATTTTTTGCAATTTCATTTTTATAGCTAAGTATTTGTAAGAACACAAGTTTTCAACATTGCTAAAGTATAATTTATTGATTTTTTTTCTATTGTGATCTGTGCTTTTTGTGTTATAACTTAAATTTTTTGCTTAACCCATGGTCATGTGTTTCTTCTAGAAATTTTATACTTGTAGCCTTTGCATTTATGCCCATCACAAATTAATTTTTTATGCAAAATGAAGAACAAACCGAAGTTAATTCTTTGGTGGTTAATCAAATCTAACTGTTTGAACAGATGGTGCTTTCTCTTCTGAATTACCTTGGTACTTCTGACGATTAACAATTGACTGTATCCTTGTGGGCCTTTTTAGACTCTATTCTATTCCATGGCTTAGTATGTCTACTGTCCTAATTTCTTTTCCTGTTGCTATGATAAAATACCCAACAAAAGCAACTTAAGGGAGAAAGGGTTCATTTCAACTCATAGCTCAAGGGCGCAGTCCATGGTGGTGGGAAAGGCAAGGTGGCAGGAGCTTGAAGCAGCTGGTCACAAGCAGGAAACAGAGGGAAGAGTGCATGCTGCTACTCGGTCCCCTTTCTCTGTATGCCAGGGACCCCAGCCAGGGAACGGTGCCTCCCATCGTGGCAGGTCTTCCAATCCCAATTAATGTTACCAAGAGAATCCTCTGCAGGATGCCCAGAGGCCACCTCCATGGTGATTCCATATCCTGTCAAGTTGACAGTTAACACTGACCATCACACCCACCCTCCCTCATTCTCATCCCTGTAGTTTTAGTATAAGTTTGTGAAGATCAGTTTATATGAGTGTTCTGATTTTACTCTTCAAAATTATTTGGCAAATCTAGATCATCTGTTTTCTACAGTAATCTTAGAATCAGATTGTCATTTCTAGCAAAAAGTGCTCTTGATTTTTCCTTTCTGGATATAGGGTCTCACTGTGTAGCCCTGGCTGGTCTGGAACTTGCTTTGTAGAATAGGCTGGTGTTGAACTTAGAGACCTGCCTGCCTCTGCTTCCCAAGTGCTAAAATGAAAGGCATGTGCCACTGTGCCCAGCCCTTTCAGATGTTTTGATTGGGATTTTTAAATTATTATTGTTCATTTTATGTGTATGAGTGTATTGCCTCATGTGTGTAAATGCACCTATGTCTTGCAATGCCCGAAGAGATCAGAAGAGGGTGTCAGATCCCCTGGAAGTGGAGTTAAGGATGGCTGTTAACCACCATGTGGGTGCTGCTGGTAACTGAACCCAGGTCCTCTGTAAGAGCAGCCAGTTCTCTTCTCTGTTGAGCCATCTCTCTAGCCTCAGGACTTTTTAAAAAAAATATTTTATTTATTATTTTTATTTTATGTGTATTCATGTAGTGCCTGAATGCAGGTAAGTGCACCCATGTTGTGCAATGCCTGCAGAGGTCAGAAGAGGCTGTCAGATCCCCTGGGACTGGAGTTACAGACAATTGTTAGCTGCCGTGTGGGTGCTAGGATTCAAACCCAGGACTTCTGCAAGAACAGCCAGTGTCCTTAACTGCTGATCCATCTCTCCAGCCCCCAGAACTTTTTTTTAAATAAAGATTTTATTTTTTATTATTATTTATGTGTTTGTGTGTGTATCTGTGTGAGGGAATATGCACGTGAGTGAAGGTACCAGAGAGTCCAGAAGCAGGCATCTGTTTCCCTGGAGCTGGAGTTACAGTCAGTTGTGAGCTAACAGTATGGGTGCTACGAACTGAACCTGGGTCCTCTGTAAGAGCAGCAAGTACTCTTAACTGCTGAGCCATTCTCCAGCCCCTGACTGGATTTTGTTGGTTTTAAAGGCCACTTTAGGAAGAATTAGCGTCTTAGTATTGAGTTTTCCAATCTATAAATGGACTGTAGCTCAGTATTTATTTAGGTATTTGTTTTTGTTTGGTCAGTAGCATTTGCTGGTTTCCATCCTGTCGCTCTTATAGTTGTTTTCTTAGGTTTGTCACCAAGTGTTTCATTCTTAGTCTAGTCTAAATAGTTCTGTTTTAAAGTTCTAATTTCCACTTGTTCATTTTTAGTAAATACAAATAAAATTGGTTTTTGAATACGGACTTTGAATCCTGAAACTTATGACACTTACTTGTTAGCTCTAGTTGCTTTGTCAGCAGAGTCACAAATGTTTTAAATGGGTTATATCTCACTGTGAGAATACAGCTGAGATCTGAGGGGCCAACGCTTTTCTCTAAAGGGTTTTCCTCTTAAAATTTTTTGACGTATTTATTTTTATTTTATGTGTATGAAAGTTTTGCTTGCATGTATGTAAGTACAGCATATGTGTGAAATGCCCATGGAAGCCAGAAGAGAGTGTTGATCCCCTGGAACTGGAGTTACAGTTGTTAGCCACAATGTGGATGCTGGGCTCTGAACTTAGGTCCTCTGCAAGAGCAGTCAGTGCTCTAAACCACTGAGCCATCTCTCCAGCCCTGGGGCTTTCCTTTAAAAATATTTTATT
>NW_008341422.1:1705285-1723920 GCF_000622305.1 Nannospalax galili | reverse complement strand
TCTTCTTCTTCTTCTTCTTCTTCTTCTTCTTCTTCTTCTTCTTGTGTGTGTATGTGTGTGTGCCTACATGCCATTGCATGCTAGTAGAGGTCAGAAGACAACTTTCAGGAGATAGTTTTCTTCACCTTCTTGAGGCAAGAGCCCTTTTGTTTATGCTGGTCTTTGTACTCAAGGCTAACTGGCCTATGGCATTCTGGGAAATCCTTTTGTCTCTCTCTTCCATCTAACCGTATAGGTAGGAGTACTGGATTACAGCTGCAAGCCACCACATTCCCACTTTTTGTGGGTTCCAGGGATGGAACTCAGTTATTAGGCTTGAAAGGCTAGTGGTTACCTGTGGAGCCATCTGACTAGCCCTGCTTTCTTTTAAAAATTGAATTCTAGTGCATGGCTGGCTACAAAGTGATAGAGATGATATCAACTTTACAATAGGCACAAAATTATATCTTTTAAAGACCCTTTTTCTAAGTATATAAAACAAATCAAAACAGTTGTATTCCACATTGTATTTGAAATAATTAGTTCTCACAAGCTGACTAGCATTTGTTCCCAGGATCTTGTAAATGGACTAAGGTATGGGTAGAAGATGGAATGTGTAAGTTGGGTGTCATGGTGTGTACCTGCCATCCCAACACTTGGGAGCCCGAGGCATAGGGATAGCCATGAGTTTGATGCCAGCCTGGGCTATGGTGTGTGTGTGTGTGTGTGTGTGTGTGTGTGTGTGTGTGTGTGTATTTTGGAGCTGACTGCAAAGCCCAGAGGTAGCAATAGATAGCAAAGAGGAATGAGGCAGCACCTGGAAACCCACCAGGAAAGACTTAAGGTTCATTGGTGTATGGTGATTGTCAGTGTGGAACACCTTTCCTTGCATCAGTGTGTCCCACGGCACTGTGATAGAACAGCCTTTTTTCTTGCAAAAATTCCACAAGTGGGGCTAGGGAGATGGTCCAGTGGTTGAAGTACTTCATGAGAAAGAGTGAGGACGGGAGTTCAGAGCCCCAGAAGTCACGTAAATCTGTAAATGTCAGGTGGGCAAGGTAGCCCACTGTAATTCCAGCCTCAGAAGGCAAAGACAGGAGTTCCCCAGAGCAAGCCGGCTAGCTAGATTAGCTGTACCGGCGAGTCCTGAGTTTGACTGAGAGGCTCTGTCTCAATGAATAAGGTGGAAGAGCAATCAAGGATGATTCTTGATATCAGCCTTGAGCTTCTACATGCATGCATATGTGTATGCATGCATACCCTCCCACACATGCAACCATGCATACATACACACACACATACATGTACACCCCCCCACACACACACACGTGAAAATGGGGGGAAAATTCCACAGGCAAATCAATATGGAAAGCACTTTGATACCACACACCCCCTTGGCATCTTACCGTCTCCATTAGTGTACTGACAGCAACAAAGAAGCCTGAAGCAAAGAGCCGTGTTCACACGTTCACACAGCGCACCAAAACTGCTTTGACTATAGAACTCTCCTTAATACAAAACCAAGAGCTCTTTATTTTTTGTGTGAAACAAAACAGAACAAAACAAAAACACAAGTAAATACCTAAGAACATACAATGATGGAGAATTCTACGATCTCTTAATTTTATTTTTTGAGACAAGGTTTCCCTGTTGCCCCAGCTGACCACTATGTAGACCAGGCTGGCCTTGATCTCACGGAGCCAATGCTGTGGGCCATGCTATGTGCTTAGTTTTTGAAAGAGAGGAAAGTTGGTTTTTAGATGTCTTTACATCCTTGTATTCTGACTCAGAAGTGATGAACAAAATATTCTTCCAACACAGATGATTGATCTGAACAGGGAGGGTGATTGTTCCCAATACTCTCCCCATCTTCTCTTTTGCTTAAATTTCAAACTTTCTTGCTTTGTCCTGATTTGTTGCATGACTGAGTCACTGAACTGTAATATATAGGCATTAACTCTGGGCTTATGTGTTCTATGCAGTGATTGGGAAATGGGATAAAATAAAACATGCTATTTGTCTTTCAGAGAGAAGAAATTTTCTAATGATTGACAAGATATAATTTTTAAACAAGCAATGCAGTAAGCAACATGGCAATTTGTAGCATGAGGCAGCTGATGTTGAAATGGATCATTTTTGTTTTGTTTTGTTTTGTTTTGAGAAAACAGCATATGGGAGGATTCCTGTTGGGCCTTGAGGCAAAGGTGTAGCTTTCAAGGAAAGTGCAGTCAGAAACCAGCTCCAAATTGTCTGCCTCTGTAATTAAAAGTATAAATGTTTCAAGTCGAATACATCCTATTAGTAAGATTTTAGGAAACAAAAATTTAATTTATTCACATTCGATATGGTCTGTAAGTACCACCATTATAGGCCTTCCTCTGGCCTTTGATTAGCTATGGATTAATAAAACTTTTATACCTCCTTTGTCAGCCTCGTTGCCAACTCTGTTTTTGCATACTGTTACTATTAAATAAATGAATTAGTGTCCAGAAATGTGTCATGCATATTACCTAGCAGCAGGAAGCATAATACAGTGGTCAGCTCCCCAGGAGCTTCATAAATCCAATATGCTCGGTAACCTGCTCACGTGGACCTATTAAAAGCATGGTGATTTAGTGGAGCAGTATTTGTGCTTAACAATGGAATTTTAGTTAATTCAAAACAATGTAAATCATCTCCAATTACAGTATTTGAATATTCACCATTGCTTTACAAGAATGTGTATTGTTACCAAGGCCAAAAAAAAAAAAAAAAAGTATTTTTTGAGGAAATGCATTGTAGTAACTTACTTGCCTAGAGTAATAATATTCACACAGGTTTTGGTAGCTTGCATGCAGCGTAACCCAGTCCTGAAGAACAATGTTTATCTGGTGCAGCTAGTTAACGCTCTGCCAAAGCTATGTAGGGCATCCAAAATACGGAAAGAGGAAGAATTAGGAGCTACAGCTAGGATGTTGCCACAGGCTGGAAGCTCAGGTGAGCTGGTAATTGTACCCACCGGCTTGCCTACCCTGGTGAGGAGGTTGATATTCCCAGAGGCAGCCAGGGCCTCTCTGTTGCTGTCCTTACCACACTCATTTCAGATCCACGCCAGTAGCTTCTTAATACTACAATAACTGATGCATCCCTGTGGGTCCAGCACAGACCAGAGAGCATCCTCAGGTTTGAAACAGACTTTTATGCTCAAGGTCTCTGAGGACCTTTCTTGGAAATAAAGATGACGAGCTGTCTGTCAGGCTGCAGTTGTTATATTCAACCTCCGCGGCAGGCCGAATCTGTCTGCTCCACTGATCTCCAGGAAAAAGGAGTAGAATTAACGGGTAAGCGTCTTTGCAGGAGTTTCTCTTGTCTGTTGTGAATGTGCCATTTATGGCCAACAGGCAACTTTCCTGACTTGTAGAAAATGTGCAATTTCCAATTTGGGCAAAGTCACTGTCTCCTTGTGTATATATGTGTATGGGCACTTGTGGAGATCAGAGGACAACCCCTAGTGGGTCCTCATCTGTGCTTGTTGGAGACAGGGTCCCTTGTGGCCACTGTGCAAGCCACACTGGCCAGCTCCCAAGCTTCTGGAAATTGTCCCATCTCAACCTCCCATCTCCTGATAAGCGGTGCTTGGATTACTAAGCCTACAATACTGTTTCTGGTTTTTACTGAGTTCTAGGGAATCAGAACTCAGGTTGCCAAATTTGTGGTGAGCTTTTATACGCAGTGAGCCATGTCTGCAGCCTGTAAAATCTGTATATTTTTCAATATCACAATTGACTTAAAATTATTTAAAGATTTATTTTTTTTAATTTTGTGTATGAGTGCTTTGCCTCCATGTGTGTATGTGCACCGTGTACATACACTGCCCTCAGAGATCAGAAGAGGACTTCTGATCCCCTAGAACTGGAGTTAAAGATGGTTGTGAACCATCATGTGGGTGCTGGGAACTGAACCCAGGTCCTCTGCAAGAGCAGCAAGTGCTCTTAACCACTGAGCCATCTCTCTAGTCCTGCACCATTGGTTTTAGTCAGTGGTCAATATGGTGAGGCTCTGCATTTGGCAGCTCTTGATGCCACATCTTGTAAGCTGTGTGCCTGGGGTGAGAGATGTCACCTCTCTGAAACCCAGTGTCCACACCTGTGATATTCTAGTTAGCTTTCTCTACTGCTGTGTTAAAAACACTGACCAAAACCAACTTGTAGAGGAAAGGGTTTGTCTACTAAAGGGTTTACATATTACAACTCCCAGGTCACAATCCAACATCAAGGGAAGTCAGGGCAGTACCTCAAGGCAGAAACCTGAAAGAAGGAGCTGCTGGAGGAACGCTGCTCACTGGCTTGCTCCTCCCGCCTGTGCTCAGCCTTTCTTTTTTTTTTTTTTTTTTAAATTTTATTTGTTATTTTTATTTTATGTGTATGCATGTATTGCCAGTATATAGGTCAGTGCACCCATGTCATGCAATGAATGCCCTTGGAGGACAGAAGAGGCTGTCGGATCCCCTGGAACTGGAGTTACTGACGGTTGTTAGCTGCCATGTGGGTGCTGGGATTCGAACCCGGGTCTTCTGCAAGAATAGTCAGTGTTTTTAACTGCTGAGCCATCTTTCCAGCCCCAGCCTGCTTTCTTTTTTTGAAAAAAAAATTTTATTATGTGTATGAGTGTTTTGCCTTCATGTATGTATGTGTACCCATGCCATGCAATGCCCAAGGAGGCCAGAAGAGGGCATTGGATCCCCTGGAACTGCTGCTAATTGAACCAGGTTCCTCTGCAAGAGCAGCCAGCGCTCTTAACTATTGAGCCAACTCTCCAGCCTCTCGGCCTGCTTTCCTATACAACTCAGGACCACCTGCCCAGGGGTGGCACTGCCCACAATGGGTTGGACCCACTCACATCACTCAATCAAGAAAATGCCTCATAGACTTGCCCATAGGTCAGTCTGATAGAAGCAATTCCCCTATTGAGGGTCCCTCTTCCCAGGTATGTCAAGTTGACAGGCGAAGCTATCCAGCACACAGGTTTATATGTAATATGTTGCCCTGTGGTGATGGCATGTGGCTCAAATGGAATCATGCACATAAAACACAGGGCGGTTACCACTGCTCCTCCTGTTATTCTTCTGGTGTGTGTCGATTGTGTACAGAAATGTGTTGCTGGCTAGAGAGGGCAGGTGTGAGCTGAGCTGCTTGCTTTTTGCTCTAGTTTCATTTAATAGTTACAATTCTCAGCTGTTTGATCACTCCGTCAATCATCCATCCTTCTTGCATCCAACTAGTGATACATGTGTATAGTACAAAAATATTAAAACACTACCAAATGGGTAGTCCACCTTCTACACTGTCCATAGCTTCTCTCCAGAGGCTGTTCTTGGAGACAGACTGTACTCATATGCAAGTGTGGACAGCACACCCACAAGCAGCAGAATACTGTCCAGAGTTCAAAATCTAAAAGGTTAATAAGCCAGGTGCAGTGGCACACACCTATAATCCCAGCAGGTGGGAGACTGAGATAGAAGGGCTATATAGCAAGACTCTGGTTTTGTTTTACATTAATAACATAAATATAAATATAAAATAATATAAATATTAACTTTTTTGAGACAGGGTCTCTGTAGCCCCAGCTGGCCTGAGCTCACTATGAAGACCAGGCCGCCCTCAAGTTTACAGAGATCTGCCTGCCTTGGCTTCCTGAGTGCTGGGATTAAAGGTGTGTGCCACAACACCCAGCTCAAGTTAACAATATATATGATAAGTGTTCCATATTAGTATATATCGTCTGCCTATTTCTTCTTCTTTTCTTCCTTTCTTCTCTCTCTTTCCTTTCTTTTCTTTCTTTCTTTCATTCATTCATTCATGCTGGGGTCAAACCCAGGGCCTTAAATGTGCTAGGCCAGTAATCTACCACAGAGCCACATCCCCAAATCCTCATTTTTCTTAATAACTACATAGAGCATTCTGGAGGGTGAGTGTACCTCTGATCATTTAATCAGTCTCCTGAGCCCTTTGCAATCCTCTTCAGTGTTGCACACAGTACCCTTCACCACTCTTCACTGTGCACACTGACAAGCAGAGCTGCAGGATGTCTCACAGCTACAAGATGAATCCCTAGAAATAGACTTTCTGGGTCAAATTATTATAGAACTTGCAAAATCATTCTTGAAGAAGGATTTCACTAATTTTCCTACCTTCCAATAATATGAAAATGCTGTTTACCCCACCCTCTCAGTGTTTTGCTCTGAGCTTTTAAAATTAGCGTGTATTAATTAGGCAAAGCGAGGGGCTTCCTTATGCACGTTTCTACAAACATATGATGTACTTCAATCGTTAATAAACTTTCTTTCACTCCCTCTATTACCTCTTCTTCTGTTCCTCCCCCCCACCTTGTGCCAACTTTTAATTTAGGGTCTTGAGGTGTTTTAAAGCTTAGTGTAATATCCTGAACAGATGAATGTGCTTCTTCCCAAATTACTGTTTAGTGTGTGTACTTCAAAAACTACAGATCTATGCAATGTATAGTGTAGGATCTTACACTATGAACACAACCACACACCTTTAGAAATAAAGGAGCTTTTGTGGTGGCTTAGTTGAGCAAGAGAGAAGCATGACTTTTGATGGTCATGTGACTCTTCCAAGTTGGTGTTGGCATTTAATGGTAGGTGAAGAAGGGCCTGGTTTTCCTGAATAGAGTCTTTAATGGTGGCTTTAGCGTGAAATTGACACAACTTGGAATCTCCTGGGAAGAGTGTCTCAGTGAGGGACTGTCTACAGTGTGTTGACCTGTGGGCATGGCATGTCTGAGTGATTGTTTTAAATAAGTTAATTAGTGTGGGAAGACCCAGCCCACTGTAAGTGGCACCATTCCCTAGGCCGGGGGGGGGGGTTCTGTATTGTATAAGAGCAGAAAAAACTGAGGTGAGCAGAGCAAGCATGTACAGCCATGCTCTGCTCTTGCTGTTTGAAGTTCCTGCCTTGACTCCCCACAATGGTAGACTGTGACTTGGAATTGTGAGGTAAAATAAGCCCCTTTTCCCACAAGTTGCTTCTTATCAACAGCAACAGCTATGAAACCAGAACAGCTAGTTTCCGATCCTGTTTTCCTCACTCCACACTCTTCTTTGTGTGTGAATATCTTTACACAACTTGGATCACACATGCAATCCTAATCCCCATCACACTCAAAAGGAAGCCACAATGAAATGGCATGAATGTCAAATACGTGGCCAACCAACTTGGGTTCAAATCTCAGTTCTATTATTCATTGTCTTTGGGAAAATGAGCTGCCCTCCCCACAACCCCCACCACCTTGAAATTCTCATCTATGAAACATGGTGGCAATATGAATTCCAAAGTACTTTTGTGAGTGCTTCACAAAGTGTTTATCAAGTGTAAATGTTCACTATTTTATTTTCTAATTGCTCATTTGCACAAATAATTAGCACCCATTTTCACATTGTACTTAAGATAATTTCAAAACCAGTGTTCAGGCCATTTTGTAATTCTAAAATAATGTCCTTGTTTCACGAACTGTAGATAAAAAAGCACAGGCATTTCTGGCAATCTCACTTCTTAAAGGGGGACAGGTGTGGAGGAAACTAGGCTCTGTGCTCAGTCACGATAGCAAGGGAGGGTGTGGGCATGGATTTGATCAAAACACCTTAATGCTTATATCCCTGTATGAAATTCTCAATAAATTATTTTTTTGAAAAAGACCAGTAACTTGCACCCCTCGTCACCCACTTAGGAAGGAAAGTGTGTAAGGTATTCCCCATTCTGCTAGTTTATTTTCTGTAGCTGTGATAAAATGCCCTACCAAAGCAGCTTCAGAGAAAGGGTTTTTTTTTTGGCCTAACAGTTCCAGAGAAATATAGTCCATCTTGGTAGGGAAGACAGAGGAACCTGAGACTGGCTTGACTGTCAGGAAGCATAGGGAGAACAGGAAGGGGGGGCAGGTAATAAGCCATCCAGCCCTCCCCCCAGTGACATATTTTCTTCAGTTAGGCTGCACCTCCTAAAGGATCCATAACATTTCCAAACAGCACCACCAGCTGGGGACCACGTGGTCAAACACATAACTTGAGGAGGACCTTTCTCATTCAAACCCTAACAACCCACTGCTGTCCCTTCACTGAGGGCTGAGAGTGAGGGGTGGGGCGCTTCAGTGTTATTGTCTTTTGACTGAGGGGTAGAGATATTTAGATCGCTTGCAAAGTTACCAGAATATTCGTGAAGATTCTCCACCTGTGGGCAAGCTAGGAAGTCAGAGCCCTGGTCCTGTTGGCTGGTAGAAGAAAGGTTAGGTCAGGTATAAGAACCAAAGATGGGAGTGAGACTGCAGCCACTCATCAGATAATCACACAACAAATCATTTAATCTCTCATCTTTTCCATGTCATTGTGAATAAAATGGAGCTAAGATTCTATCACGTTATTGGCTATTTATACTGTAGCTACTTTAGATCAAGCATAGTGGTACCTCTGACACATCATTCACTTACTGTATGCTAGGCACATGCCATTCCAATTCTTTGAGACAGGTACTGAGATTATCATCACCCTTCCAGGCATCCTTCCTCTAGTGAAAAGTTCTGGGCACTTGGGGAGGTGACATGCTCACCTAAGCTCACACAGTTGGTCAGAGGCAGAGCTGGAACTGGGACCCTAAGTCTCTTTGCTCCAAAGACTGTGTGCTTAACTTCAGCATCCTTCTGTGGGATCATCCTTTGAGGTAGGTAGCATCACCCCATTTTTTTAATAAATGAGGCTCCAAGAGATACTGGGTAGGTGTTCTGGATTGTTCCATGCAGTCTGGAATGGACTGAAAGAGAAATGTCTGAGAAAATACAGTGGAGAGTCAGCCTCCTTTGTAGAGATGAGCATAGTAATTGGACCGTTGCAGATGGGCCATGCTGATAGGTTAAAATTCCCTTGCTACAAAGCAATGAAATAGCTAATGCAGAAGCAATTGGATAAAAAATTGAGGGTATTTGCCCTTCAGTTGCTTTGTTTGAACAGTGCCTAGCAACCACTTTTATTGTGTTTTTTTTTTCAGATTAACTTTCCATATTTTTTTCACATGGGATAGTGTAAAATATAGTTGTAAACAATCATAATATTATCAAAACATTACTTTATACTTCAGATTACAAATGACTGCATGCAGAAATTAATATATGTACACACATGTATAGATGTTTGTTAGTTTACATATATCTCTGCATGTGTGTATGTACGCACATGTGCATACAATCTCACTGATGTTGCCTTTCTGAAATCATCTCACAGTCTCATAAGTGGAAAAAATAGTTATGGGCACAAATGCTTAAAAGGAAAGACTAAGGAATTATTATACTGGAGATTTACCATTAAACAACAAAAATATGAGGGCTAGAGAGATGGCTCAGCAGTTAAGCACTCTTGCTCTCTTGAAGAGGATGCAGTTTGGTATCCACATGACTGTCTGTAACTCTAGTTCTAAGGGAATCCAACACCCTTTCCTGGCCTCCGCAGGCACCAGGCATCATGTGGTGCACATACATACATATGAGCTAAACTCTCATAGCATAAAATAAAAACAAATAAATCTTAATAATAACAATCAAAAATAAATGAATCTGTCTTTTATGTATGGAAACATCTCATTCATTCAATAAATGTACTCCTAAATTTAATAATCCCAGATTCTAGTTGGTGCTTCTAATAACTCTGTGTTTTCTTTTCTAATCAAAGTATAAATTAGAAATACATACTGCAGGTGATACTATAAAATTAATATAACTTATTTAGTTAGTTGTATAGCCCAAGCTGACATAGAACTCACTATGAATCCTACCTGGTCTCAAACTTGTAGCAATCCTCCTGTCTCAACTTCTTCAGTGCTAGGAGTACCCATGCCCAGCAACGTTATTTTTCCCACTTTTTCCCTTTCAGTGTATTCATGAAGATCTATCTCAGCACTAGAAATTCAGTGTACTCCAAGGAAAGTGGGTTGTATATCAAACACCAGCTCTGGGGCAATAAAAGAACGGTATTTCTTCTGTTGAAAGGCTTACAGTGTAATTGGAAGTACTGTACATGTAACACTATGAGGCCAACCCATTTATAAAAGCTGTGCACCATCATTTTCTGTAAGAATTCTTTGTTGCTAGGAACCTAGAGCATCTCACCATTCCTGTAATACCAATAAATAATAGATAGAAACATGAAACAGCCCAAAGTATCCTACTGGGTGAGTTTGCTCACTTTTCTGACTTTTCTGCTGAGCCCCAGGCCAATACATCTCAATAATGAAACATCCCAACTTGTCATCTCACACACATCTCAAGCTTAACATGTCCAAACAGAACTCTTCCTCTCCACCTGCTACCCTTCCCCACTCCCATCTCGGTGATTGACATCTCTACTCTCTTCATGCTTTACCCAGAAATCTAGTCATAGTCCTGCACTCCCCCACCCCCGCTTCTCATTTAGACATCCAACAAGTTTAATCATTTCTGCACTCCAAATCTTGGAATTCCAAATCTCCATTTTCCTCTACCCCGTTGTCACCAAGTCTAGGGTTAGCTAAGGACCGGAACTGGGACAATGAATCACCCGCTGACCTCCCTGCTTTCTCCCTAATCCACCTCCAAGCCGAGCAACCAGTCAAGGGAATGATGCTTTTTTATGTTCTCCACTAGTCTCTCACGGCCTTTAGGACAAAACCGAAGTTCTTCAGCTTGGCTTCCTGTAGTACTAGTCACTCCTCTTCTGGCCCCTCCTCCCTTGCTTCGTCCTCCACACTCCTTCATGCCCCCACCCAGCCTCCCCAGCCCTCTTTGGTTTGTTAGGCCTAAGGTCCTCTCTCCTTGGTGCCTTGGCATGCACAGACCCATACACCTTGCAACTCCTTGCTCCTGTCCTGTGTCATTTCCAGTAATGTTTTAGATCTCAGCATTCACGTTACCTCTGCAAGACCTCTCTTGAGCTCTCATTTAAAATTTTTTCTCCTTAGCCTTCTTCACAGAACCTTAAACTTTCTATGTAGCCACTATAACAGCTTACTTATTTGCATGATTATTTGACTCACATCTAGCTCCCCACCAGAGTATAAGCTCCCTGAGGATGGGGTTTGTGTGTGATTTGCTCACCATCATAATAATCTCAGGAGCACAGGCCCCACACATAATTTCAGATATTTACAGATTGATTGAATAATGGATAGATGGATGTTTCCCTCCTTTATTGCTTCTCTCTGGGTCAAAGCACATCTGTACAATCATGGGAAGTAGAGGAAAGAAATATCAGAGCATTGATGTGGAATGAAGAACACAGATCGGTTGACCCAAAGTCCTTCAGAAATGATGCAGAGGCTTCGTTCCAGAGTGACGGTGTGGTAGGAAGGACCAGCCAACCCAAAGTTGTGGAGGAACAATGCATAAGCCTCCAGCAGTATTTCCTTTAAAAAATCTTATTACTGAAACCCCTCACTGAATACTTATTCAACAGATGCTGTGTGCTAAGAACTGTGTTCTGGAGCTAAAGCTGACAGTTTCTGCTCACAGGAAGCCTATACCCAATGAATAAATGCATAATCACATCTGCCCCTGAGGACACTTCCCAAGATGGACTGTGGACCCTGAATCAGACAAAGAACACATTAATTATGGACTTTTAAAGGCCATGAGATATCTGAATAGCTTTTCTGGGGATGCCACCAATAATGCCATTTTACTTCCCAGTTTCCCGAATTCAAAATATTAGGCATGTTGACAGCTTAGAGTTGATGCCACTCAGCACATGTGCCTCCTGGGTTGTCTGACCTCTTCCATGCCATCATCAGAGTTTCTGTTCTGGTGTGTGTGTGTGTGTGTGTGTGTGTGTGTGTGTGTGTGCGCGCGTGCATGTACGTGAGTGTACGTGAGTGTGCGTGTGTGCACACGTGTGTGAGTGTGCATGTGTGTGTGTGTGTGTGTGTGTGTGTGCTTATGTGTTGAGGAATGAAGGGTTACTCCTGGGAAAGGGACTGTCAATCACTGTGGATACTATATTCATGGATTACTGTCCAGCACACTTCTGAGGCTCACTGGTTCCCCAGAAGGTCTGCAGTGGCACTGAGTCCAATGGCTATCACCAGCATGCACTCTATTGACTCTTCTTTTTCTAGTGTCTTCTCCCCCAAAATTCTCTGTACCCATGTCCTTGCTATGGAATTGTCTTTCAAAGAAGCCTCCTCTAAGACTCTCCTCCAAATTCTGAACTGCCCTTACAAAGAAACTCAGCAAAAATAAGTCAATGCATCATAATGAATGGCCTCATCATTTCTAGGGTCATGGTATTGCTGGTTACAAGTAAAACCAGCTCAGCATCTGCTTGGTTCTAGGAAAACTAAGCACACAAGATAAACATGGTTCCTGCCACCAAGGAACACACAAACTGTCAGAAGAGCCAGTTTTCCAAAGTCCTAGTTAATGAACAAGACAATTTGGTTAAGGGTCCCCATTATGTATCTTCTCCAACCTACGTGTAACCCAATGGGTTATATAACTATATAAACTGGGCTTGAAGCAAAATCTAATGCAGACCTCATTCTAACTTTTCTGTAAGCCTAGACCCTTAATGTTATGACAGAAATCCAACTCAAGCCAGGCTGAGTCAAAAAGCAATGTATTGACAGAAGTACCTGGAAAGTCAAGGAGCAGAGGTGACTCCTGTCAGTCAGAGGATGACCAGAATTGTTTGTCTCTGTGTCTCATGTTTGATTCCTGGTGTCACTCTCAATCAGGACTCCCCACAGAAGGTCAAAAATGGTTCCCAGATGATCTTGGCTTGCTTAGTCCCTTCACCTCATGACCTCTTCATGGACGATTTCTTCTTTTAACTAGCATCCTTGTAAAGACAATCTGACACTGACCAGATGGTGTGCTACTCCTTGAAGCAGTTATGCTCATCAAGGCTGAACCTTATCTGTTACTGGCTGGAGGGGTGATTAAACCCCATCTCCAATGAGACAGAGGCTCTGTTACTAGAAGAAAAATCACACAATAGTAACAGAGGGTTGCACACTAAAGTTAGGCTTAGTTCTTTATAGGACCCAAGGCTTCTACAAGAAATATTTTTATCTTTTCTTTAGGGTTTGGAATGCGGGTATCCCTGCTTTCTTGGGTGGAAAGCAGATATTTCTTTGTGGAGTTACCACAAATAGGAAAAAGTGACCTCAGGCCACTGTGTCGGGAGCTCAGGGCTTCTACAGATGTCCCAGTAAGCCAGGTCCTGCAGCCTCTCTACCTGGTAGCCTACCGCAGGGTAAATGTGCTAGTCTAACCTTGTCTAATAAGGGCACTGCAGGGCTAAGGAGATGGCTCAGTTGGTAAAGTGCAAGCATGAGGACCTGGGCTCAATCCCCAGCAAAGACATAAAAAGCTAGGTGGGATGGTACGTGGTTGTAATCTGGGGCTCACTGGCCAGCCAGGCTAGCGTAATTAGAGTGGTCTGGATCCCAGTGAGACATAACAGCTGTGTGTGAAGGCATATGCCTTTAATCCCAGCACTCAGGAGGTAGAGGCAGGTAGAGCTCTGTGAGATTGAGGCCAGCCTGGTCTACATAGTGAGTTCCAGGCCAGTTGTGGCTACAGGGAACCCGTCTCGAAAAGACCAAAATTAATTAATTAGTCAATTAATTAATCAATAATTAATTAAACTGAAAACATAAAAAGCAAGGAACAGCACCTGAGACTGTGGTCTCCACATGCATGTGCACATGAGCCCATATAAACACACACACATACCACACACAGCCACCATGGCTGCAGCCCCTGGGAACAGAAGAGGGAGCAATAGGATAGCTTCACCAGCAGCAAGACCTTCATTCTTGGGGAAACTGCTGAGTAAACTGCTGTGGTGTTGGGAGCAAGGGCAGCCATCCCAGGCCTGTTGGAACACAGAACGAGGAGCTCGAGGTTCATCCAGTGCCTTGGTGCAGAAGAGCCATTGACCAAAGCTCCCATGAAGGCCATCTGCTTCTGGCCTGAGCATCTTCATCTTGTAGCACATGGAAGATGTCACGGCTTTGCCATCGCTCGGCAGTTTGCAGCTGCTTCAAGGGTCGCCTGTCCAAGAGGCTCAGCCCCGACCACTGTGGGCTTGCTCGGCTCCAGAATGGAAACATTCAATCCCTTCTCCCCGAACCTTGCCATAGCCCTTTACTCAAAGTCCAAGTTCATTTTTAGGCTGGTGGTAGTTAGAGCATCGGCTTTTGTCCAGCTCCATTCCAGAACCTCTTCCATGGTAGAGAGCAGCAGCGAGATCCCTGCCGGTTCCTGGTACCTGCCTCTCTGTAGTCTTACTCTGCGCATGGTGCCCCTGCTGCCCGAGATTGCACAGCCTCCCGGCTAATTCCAGGCTTTAAGGAATCTCTAATCTAATCCCAGAGATTTCACCTTATTTTCCTTGCCCACCTTTCTTTGCTCTTTAGCTTATAATTAGCTGTTTTTCCTCATAGGTTTAAAGGCTGCTAATTTGAAATTCATCAGCGAGTGCATCCTGTGGGAGTAACTCTCAATTACAAATTGAAGACTAATTGTGCAGTGATGACTGTGGCTGGAAGACTCTTGCGTGATTGCTTCCTAAATTAACTCTTGCCTCTTGCTGAACACTGAGTTAAGGCTTTAAAATGAGCTGTGATTTGTAGGAGCAAATGTAGCAGTTGGTGACCAGTAGATTCATATACACATAAGATTTTTAAAATTCCTTTTCCTTTTGTGTTCTGGGCTAGCCTTAAAATAAAAAATTTACTTAATAATGGGGCTGGAGAGAGAGTTCAGCAGTTAAGAGCACCAGCTGCTCTTGGAGAGGACCCAGGTTCAGTTCCCAGCACCCACATGGCCACTAACAACCATTTGTAACTCCAGAGGATCTGACACCTTTTTCTGGCCTCCCTGGACATTGGTGTGTTTATATGCAAGCAGGCAAAATGCTCAAATACACATAAAATAAAAACAAATAAATAAAAAAATTTAATTTGCTTAATGAAAAAGATTTTCTTCTTTTACTGTAAAGTTTGTCACATAAAATTACCTTTCCCCTATGATTATTACCATCTTTTATTCTTAAAAATGATGTTTCTGAAAAGCTTAAGCCACCAGTCTCACACAAACATACAGTATTTTTAATATATTTTAATTCTTTGAGAATTTCATGCATATATCCAGTGTATTTTGATCGTATCCCCACCCCCCAGCTCTTCTCAGATCTACCCCAATCCCTCTCCCAACTTTTTCTTTTTTAAAATAATTTGTGTTACCCCTGTACACATGGGTTTGGGACCATTCAGTGAATCATGGTTGACCCACCAGGGGCCATGCCTTTAAAGAAAACTCTGCCTTCCCATCAACAGCTCCTTAGGGAAGAATGCTATTTTACATCACATGGATGTGTTTCCTCACTGGGTGAGAGGCCTGACTACCAATTAGAGTTAATCTCATGATTTTCTATATATAAATATTTGTGTGTATAGATGTACATGTGTGTGCAGGTGCATGTGTTTCCGTGCATTCATGTGGACGCCAGAGGTTAAAGGAGTCATCTACCTTGGTTTCTGAGACAGGGTCTTCTACTGGCCTGGAACTTTTTGATGAGACTAGGCTGACTGGCCAGTGAGCCCCAGGAGGCCTCCTGCCTCTGTCACCCAGCATGCCATGCCTGACTTTTATGTGGGTTCTGGTAATCAAACTCAGGTTCTCATGCTAGCAAAGCAAGCGCTTTACCAACAGAGCCATCTCCCCAGCCTGATCTACTATATTTTGCATTTCTCCCCAACCATTGCCATATGGATAAGTAAGTGACAGGAAACAAGCTACAGAGAGCTAATCAAAAGTTAACTAGGGGCTGATACAAAGGCTGTACCCACAGACGAGGGAAGCCCAGCATGAGTGGCGGCCTTGATGAGATATACAGGAGCTATTAGAACAAATGTCAACCCCAAACAGCACAAAGAATCCATCTCCCTGGAGACAATAGCTTCCAGACACCCTGTGAAAGAAAGGAAGCAGGGATTTCTATATGATTGACAAATGTTTAAACAGAAATTCACACCTGGAATTAAGAATACACTCTAAAAAAATATTTATGTATATGTGTATATGCCTCTATTGTATGTATGCCTGCGTGTGCAAATGCCCATGGGGTCAGCAGGTCAGGTTCCCTGAAATTGGAGTTACAGGTGTCTTAGTGCCTGGGTACTGGGAACCAAACTCAGGTCCTCTAGAAGAGCAGCAGGTGCTCTCTTAACCACTGAGCAATCTGGCCAGCCCTCTGCTCTTTATATGTGTGTGTTTATTTGTTTTGATTTTTTAATTTTATGTGTATGAGTGTTTTGCCTGAATGTGTGTAAGTGCACTCATGGGTGCAATGTCCATGGAACTAGAAGACAGTGTTGGATACCCTGGAACTGGAGTTAGGACAGTTGTTAGTTGCTCTGTGGGTACTGGAAACCCAGTCCTCTGGAAGAGCAGCCAGTGCTCTTAACTGCTAAGCCATCTCTCCAGCCCCCTGTTGTTGTTGTTACTTTTAATATATATTTTTGAGGCAAGATCTCACTATATAGCACTCTTTTTGTAGGCCAGGCTAGCCTTGAACTCACAGAGATCCTACTACCTCTACTGCTCAAATGCTATGATTAAAGGTGTGCACCACCATGACTGTCACACTTTAAAAAAAAAAATAAGCCTGACTTTTAAAAACAATATTTTATTTTTTTTTTTATGTGTGTGAGTGTATTGCCTCCATGTGTGTAAGTGCACCAGTGTCATGCAATGCCCGTGGAGGTCAGAAGAGAGCGCAGGATCTCCTAGAACTGGAGTTAGGGTGGCTGTTAGCCACCATGTGGATGCTGGGAATTGAACCTGAGTCCTCTGCAAGAATAGCCAGTGTTCTTAATCCCTGAACCAACTTTCCAGCCACTTAAAAAAAAAAAAAGACTAAAGACATTTTATGTATATGAGTATTTTGCCTGCATGTATGTATATGCTGACCCATCTATCCAACCCCAACAACACACTTTTTATCTTTTAGCAAAACATGCTTATGTGATTCTAAGTATAAATTAAGCAGCTACTTAAAAGATGTCTTAACATCTCCTTTGGGTCTTATCCAAATGCTGAGGATATAGAAAGCCATCAGTTGGTTCTTCCCTAGGACAGGTAGGGGCTAAGCTCATCTGATTTGCTGTTTCTGCCATCATGCCCAATAGTGGGAAGCATTTGTTTTGCCTCAGCCTTCTGATTACAACATACAACGGCTCAGGACAGGCTGGCCTTAAAGACAGAAATCAGGTGGCAAGGACAAACCAAATGGAAATGGGGAAAAGGAATTAAGAAACAAACCCTCATCCACCTTATCAAGTTCAGATTCAGGTCTAGAAACAGCTACTCTTGCCCCAGGGCTCTCTCTGGTCCCCTGCTTGTGCCCCCTCCCTGCCAGATCCCTGCCTGCCCCTCCCTTATGGGAACCTTGTTATGTCTTGCCTCTGCAGAGGACCTCTGGGGCATGGCTAGTAAGAGGTAGAGGGAAAGCGGAATTTTGCAGAGCTGCAGACCTGACCCTATCCTTGAAAGGGCTGTGACCTGAACAGAGATGCCCAACAGTGAGCCAGGAGCTTTCCCCTCTGTGGGCTGGCCACTTCTACACCGGCCTGTGCACATTTAGTCCCCAAATGAAGCTGCATTTGGATAGTATAACCACCCCCAGTTGTGATTTGAAATCACACTGACGATTTGAAAAATAGAAGGAAAGTAACTCAGAGCTCCACACATTGAGACAAAGACAGTTTAAAATAATGGTATATCAATTAACTGGGTTTTTTTTTTCTTTTTCTCTTTTTTGCATGTGGCCCAAACTAGCCTCATATTCATTCACTGTGCAGCCAAAGATGACTTTGAATTTCTTATCCTCCTGTCTCCACCTCCCAAGTGCTGGGATTACAGGTATGTGCTACCACGCTTGACTTCTGCCTTTCCTTTTTATAAATTTCATTTTTCTTTCTTTTTTTTTCATGTACTCTTTCTTTTTCTTTGATTTATTTATTTTTATGGGGCTTTTGGCTACTCTAACATTCCCCCCTCTGAAGGGGTAACCCTAAAATCTTTTAAGGATTAGATACAAGCTCCCAAATACTTTCAACATTTTTGGCCTTTGGAACAGAGTATGTTGCTAAGAGGCCCAAGGACATTTTGACTTTTAGCCAAGAAACTGGCTACTTTTCTTTGGGGTCTTTTTACCCTAACTGCTTAGCCAATTCTTACCTCCTATTCTTATCACATGATCCTCTGAAGGGCTTACCCAAATTGCCAATAGGGAATTAGGGAAGCAGACTGCTCTGGCTTCTTCCATGCTGAACAGGGACGCAGGGTGAGGCGATTGGAGTACCCCTTCAGTGGGTCTATTTAAAAGACTCCCAAATTGCATAACTCTTATCACTAAGGGAAAAAGAAAGTCCTTGAATCATGAATAGCAGATGTGAAGGAGAAGTAAAGCAAGAGTAATTAGCATTGCAAGTTCTAGACAGGGAACTAGAAAAAAAGTCAAAACAGGGCAATTTTCAAATGTTCATATGAGAGTCCATTGGAATTTCTTGACAAGGGCTTCCAAAAGCATCCCTCTATTGGGTTCCTCCTCATTTTTTTTCCGTCTTCCAAGGCTG
>NW_008341422.1:1700225-1705149 GCF_000622305.1 Nannospalax galili | reverse complement strand
ATTGTCTAAATAACTTTTTATATAGACTTAAGCCTAATGTCTGGGAAGTGTAATCCCTTGAACTCTTAAAGAAATATGCTGATGAGGTTACTCTTTGGTTATAATTTCCTTTTGGGTGTTTAAGACCATACAGTTGACCCAAATAAATCAATTTATTTTTACACTTAAGGTCATTTGATGATCTGTTGCTCAGGGGTCACGTGGGCTTGGGAGGAGCTCCTGGCTACTTTCTTTTACCAGTTCCATCTATTGTGAAGATAAGTCAAAGGTCCTGCTTGACCGTGTCTGGCTTCACTTGGAAGCATGAATGAGATGTTTCCTCTGAGTTGACCCCCTCTTTGTAGACTGGACACTGGTTCAAGTCCATCTTGTGGACTTGGGACTTGGGTCTCCATATCCTCCCTAAACAACAGAACAGGTGACTCACCACATTTACAGGACATTTTGAGAGATGTTCCATAGTCCCCTGGAACTTAGTCGACCTTGGAGGGCAAGGGGCAAAAACTGTCCTTTAAGACCCTCTGACCACATTAGTATAGGCCTCAAAGTATGGCTGTTAAACATCCAATAAGGTTAGTTCCACCAGTCTGGTACTTTTAATTATCATGTGCTATGTAGAGAATGCTTGGGTAAAAAAACAAATATTCCTAGATAAACCTTGACTAGATATATATTTTTTACCTTAAACTAGTTGACTAAACTATGACCATAGAAATTTTAAGATTATGTATATATTATTTTTGTTTCATCCTTTATATATCATAACAGACCTAAACAGACCTTCATCACTTGCTTAGGCTTTCTCATTTTTCTATTTTGGAAAACATCTCCATTTCCCATATGCTTTAAACATCTTTTACATTCTCATTTTCTTTTTTAAAAAATAATTATGAGACATAATAGCATTAACAAATAAAAGTTCCGTATGTTGTGAGACTTCTTTTCCTGGGGATGCTAAGCAATGCTTATTCCCTTTTAAGGTTCTAGTCTCAAGCCAATGTTTGATTAAGGTTTTACTGGGGAACCAATGAATTTATTGAGATTACTAACCAGATAACTGAGGGGTTGCTGAGGTGTGTGTATTACCTGAGGGTATGCACACTGGAAAGCCTTTATCCAATGTGGGTCAAGCCTTCTCTTCCTAGTCTTCCCCAGGTTGTATACTTTAGCTCTCCCCAAATCCAGGAGGCCATGTGTGATTAGGATCAAATTACATACAGTTGGCTGGGAAGAGTGGCTGGATACTCAGGTGAGGGTCCAATTACCCTGCTTGGCTCTTTAATGAATGAGCACAACCGTCAACAAGCCTGATTGTGACAATGTTTAGCAATCAGGCTCAGCTGAAGTTGTAATGATGGTAGTTATTTCATGCAGAAGGGACCGCTGTATAGCATCATCTTATTAAAAGGCCCTGGAATTTTAAAGGATTTGGTGCTAGGATCCACATATGAGGGAGAACATATGTTGTTTGTTTTTCTGAGTCTGTGTTACTTCACTTAGTATAACAGTTTCTAGATCCACCCATTTACCTGCAAATTTCATTATTTCATCTTTCTTCACTGCTGAATAGAACTCCACTGTGTAAATATACCACATTTTTGTTAGCCACTGGTCAGTTGAAGGGCACTTAGGTTGCTTCCATCTCTTAGCTATTGTGAAAAGAGCAGCAACAAACATGGTTGTACAAGAGTCTCTACAATAGGATGAGTCTGTAAATTTCATTTTTCCATGGTATATTAGAAGCTAGAGATCTACATTACATTTAACATTATAAGGTACGTATTTCCTTGTGTTCATTTAAATTTGTAAGCATATTTAATCTAACTACATAATTTCATATAATGATATATTAAGAATTAACATATGCATATTTGTATATTTATAAATATATTCAGTGGATGCGTGATAACCCTTTGGATATATGATTGCTCAACTAATGTAAGTCATCTGTTATTACTAATGCTACAAATGATATTTCATCCATAATTTTTTTTTTAAGTATTTAGGCTAGCTTCTTTACAGTAAATTCTCAGAAAAGGAAGAACTAGGTCAAAGGCTATAAACCTTTTGAATGTGGTGGCGGGGTGCACGCACGCATGTGCCAAGACCCAGGGATCCTCAGGTTTCTTTCTCTCCCAGCACTTGGATTATAGTCACATGCTGCCATAAGTGTCTCTGCGTGAGGCGTGTGTGTGTGTGTGTGTGTGTGTGTGTGTGTGTGTATCCTGGGGATTCAAACTCAAGTTCTCATGTTTGTGTGGCAAGTATTTTACCAAGTAAGCTTTCTCCCTAGCCCCAATTTAAACCCTTCTAAGGCTGCTTGATGCCCATTGTCAAAATTCCCAGGCTGTTTCAAGGAAGCACAAAAGCTGCATGAATATGGTCAGAATATCTTCGTCCCTGACATGCTGTACTGGGAGACAGAGACTGTTCGGTGCAACTTTTAGGGGGTTCTTGTTGATTTCGGGGGAAGTTTTTTTTCTCTTTCAGCCAGTTGAAACCAAATAAAACATTTTTACATGCTGAAACATGGTTCACTGGTAAGCAACCTTCACACAGAAATGCAGCCTGCTTCATGCCCTCCTCCAGGCAAAGTAATATCCAGCCATCCACTAAGGATGTGCTTATGTGATTGCAAGATTCCTCTAGTGCTGTCTTCCAAACGCTAAAGATGGCAATTTTTAGACTTTACGCTCTTGTACATTAAAATTAAATGCTTGTTAACTGTCCTAGACAACTGGAAATGGGCCTTTTCCAGAACAGCTATTTGTATTCACTTATGCACTCACTGTGTATGTATATAACATATATAGTTATACACAGATAATCAGGCTCAAACGTACACAGTGAAAAGGCTTACACATCTTGGTTGCAGGACTGTCTCCCTTTCCCACACACCATTTTCAGCCACATTTCCTTCAAACAGGTGCTGTTGCCTGCTGTTACTACAGAAATGAGGACTCCTCTCCTCCATGCTGTTACACTGAGGAATGGAAGTGCGGGAATTTGGTATCAAATTACTATACCTGCTGCTTGATGCTCTTCCCCTTGTGTCTCCCAGACTTTTTTTCTCCTACCCGAAGCCATTTAAGTTGCCAGTTCAAAGAATCTTTGTTAAATGGCCAGCCTATTCCTAAGAGCATTGGGAACAGCTGTGGAAAGAGATGCATGCTCCATAAATGGTGGCATTGTGCCAGTGTCTCATCCAAAACCATTGCTGTGGAGAACGCAGGCCGGCATGCTAGCTTGGACACAGCAGGCAGCGGAAGCAAACAGGAGCCTGGTTGATGCATCTTCACAAGGTGCCCTAATCTCCTGTGAGGTGAACTGAGTGCCCACTGGGTGGTTTGTATCCCTGTTAAGATCAGACTAGTAGCAAATCCAAGGGAAGTGGACATGCTAAAATACTGTAATCAGATTCCTAAAACATTGTTTTTCTCCTAATGCAGCAATTAGAGTTGTTCCCCATTGAAATGTTATTCACATAAAGTCTTCAAATAAGAAATATTGTACTAGAAGGGTTACCGGTGCATAGAAAGTCAGGCACAAATGTACAAACGTTTCCACATCCTTAGGTGTTTTTACATGTCTACCACAGATTTCATGTATACTCCCAACATATATTTTAGAGAAAAAGACAGAGAGTGATACACCTTCCATCTGTGCAGGCAAAGGGAACAGTCCGTTCCAAGATTAGATAGACATCTCTGAAAGCACTTAGCTTGGATCCTGAGCATCCACTGAAATAAATGGGCCCTTCAAGAAGTGGTTGACTAATTTATTCATCTTGATTGATAATTAGAACCAACAAAGAACAGATCAACACCAACCACAAGGGCAAAAACATCTGGGACTCTGTTCCATGAGACACCCCAAATCTTCTTTAGCAGTAATTGTCTTGTAAGCACCAAAATAGATCTCACAATTGGTTTTTGCAAATTATACACATTAGCACCCATGATCTGAACTGTACTGACTGGAGGAACTTTGGGGGAATTTAGCAGGGTCCTGGGTAGCTTGGTCAAATATGTGTATTAACCTACACATACTCCAGCATATAATTTGGGGACTACTTGCACAAAAAAGTTAAAACTCTGAATCTTATGGCTATCTGCACTTGGAATTCTCAGATGAGCAAGGTAGTCTATGAGCAGTTTTCTCCTTTCACAGAATGCTTACCAACTTCACACAAATAACCTGAGAATTTTTAAATACCCAAAATGCTTAAAATCTACAGTTCAAGTTCCATCCATTTACCTGCAAGTTTCATGATTTCACCTTTCTTTACTGCTGAGTAAAACTCTATCATATAAATGAACCACATTTTCATTATCAACTCGTCAATTGAGGGACACTTAGGTTGCTTCCATCTCTTAGCTATTGTGAAAAGAGCAGCAACAAACATGGATGTACAAGTGTCTCTGTGATAAGATAAGTTCTTTGGATATATGCCAAGGAGTGGCATAACTGTGTCAAATGATATATTCATTTGTAGTTTTTTAAGAGTTCTCCACACTGCTTTCCATAGGGGTTGAACCAGTTTGCAGCCCCACCAGCAGTGGATGAGTGTTCCCCTTTCCCCACATCCTCTCCAACATTTGGTATCATTTGTTTTCTTGATCTTAGCCAGTCTGACTGGGGTAAGGTGGAATCTTAAAGTGGTTTTAATTTGCATTTCCCTAATTATTAGGGATGTTGAACATCTTTTAAGATGTTTCATAGCTATCTTTACTTCTTCTTTTGAGAACTCTCTGTTCAGCTCCTTAGCCCATCTTTTAATTGGGTTGCTTCTGGTCTTGGTTCTCTGTTTTATGAGTTGGTTATATATTCTGGATATTAAACCTCTATCAGATGTGTCGCTGGTGAACATTTTCTCCCATTTTTTGGGTTTTCGGTTCGCCTCCCTGGTTATCTCCTTTGATGT
>NW_008341422.1:1698136-1698635 GCF_000622305.1 Nannospalax galili | reverse complement strand
TCTTTTATTTTAATAGGGCCTCACTAAAAGTCACTAAGAAAGTATGCATGCCTTTAATCCCAGCACCCGGGAAGTAGAGGCAGGTGGATTTCTGTGAGTTCAAGGCCAGCCTGGTCTATATAAAGAGTTCCATGCCAGATGGGGCTACAGTGAGACCCTGTCTCAAAAGGACCAAAAAAGGGAGATATGAATAAAAATTGGGTTAGTTTAAGGGAGGGAGGAGGGAAGGGTATACAAAGAACCTAGGGGATAAAGGGAAAGAAGGAGGTCAAGAGGTAGGACCATAGGAGAAGGGTATTATTAAGGGAGAAAGGGGGGAAATGGGAGTACCTTAAGTGGGAAAACTATGGGGGAGGGGTTAGACAATTCGAGAGATAAATAATGTCTAGCTAGTTTTAAAAACCAGAGGGAGGCCGGGCGTGGTGGCGCACGCCTTTAATCCTAGCACTTAGGAGGCAGAGGCAGGTGGATCTCTGTGAGTTCAAGGTCAGCCTGGGCT
>NW_008341422.1:1646397-1697226 GCF_000622305.1 Nannospalax galili | reverse complement strand
ATAATTAGTAGATGTGAAAAACATTATCATTGAAATCTACCTGATGACTTTATGTCCATGCTCAGATGCCAAGGAGCTCAGAAAGTAATGGACCGTGACTAGTAATAATCTGATATATAGAGATTATAAATGCATGTGCAAACATCTTAATGTCAATTGCATTAAAAATGAATTTTTCTGTATGAAACTGTGTACTTTAATAATGAAATGGAGATCTTCTTCAAAGTTTAAAACCTCCTTTATGTCTTATAGGGTTTATATGGAGGACAATATTGTATAACTGTATTAATTCAACTGTAAACCTAAAAATTTACAGCCAGTTTTGAAAGAGAAGCATCTTAGCTCTGGAAATTGTTATTGAATATGTCAATGCTGTTGTAATGAAATGCCTCTTCTAATTAAAAAAAAATCCACAGTTCTAATCCTTCTCCTTGTTAGGAAAAGTAGATAGTGCACACCCAGTTCAAAGGTTTTTCTGAGTCTTTGGTTATACCTACATCATCCAAGAAAGCTGTAATACGATGTAACTGTTGCTTAGCTTCTTGGATCTAAGCATATCTCATGAGATAGCAAGAAGATATTTTCAAAGCAGTCAGGTCAGATTTTATTTTGTTTCTCTCTTTTGCTACTTCTGCCTGAGTCCAGTGCAGTGTCAGGAGAAGAGGCTTATGGAACAGATTTCAGACAAATGGAATAGGCCAAGCTGAAGCGAGCCTTCATTTTAAACGAGTGTCATCAAATGTAGCTCAAAGAGGGACTAATGCCTTTCTCAGAACCTGAAGTGACCTGTCTTGCCTTCTGCTTAGCTCTCTTTCCCTCCTCAAGACATCTGGCACACCAGTAATAGCGAGGGTTCATGGAAGAATGAGGGTTCTGATTTGTGTGTGTGTGGCATGTGTGCACGTGTGTGGTGTTAGTGTGCACGTGTGTGTCTACATTTGGAGGCCAGAGGTGGACACTGAGTGTCTTTTACTGCTCTCCACTTTTAGAAAGCTTTTATTTTATTTTTATTTATGTGTATGTGTGCCTGTCTGTGTGTATGTATGTGGGTATCCATGGAGGTCAGAAGAGGGTCCTGTAGCTGGAGTTATAGGTGGTTGTGAACTGCCTGATGTGGGTGTTGGAAACTGAATGCCTGTCCTCTGTATGAGCAGTAAGTGCTCTTAACTACTGAGCCATGTCTCCAGTCTCTCCACCTTAGTTTTTGAGACAAGGTCTGTCACTGAACCTGAAGTTCTCTGTTTTGGCTGGACTTGCTGACCAGTGAGCCTCAAGGATTTTGCTGTCTCTGCCCCTGTAACTGAGGTTACAGTTATGTTCTTCCATGCTGTGCCCAGCTGTTGAATGGGGACAAAACTCAAGCCCTCATGTTTGCATGGCAAGCACTGCCAGCTGGACCAGCCCCAGGCCTCCTACAAGCACGTGTTTGCACACTCACAGCTTGGCCTCCTACCAGCACGTGTTTGCACACTCACAGCTTGTCTGTTCTGCCTCCATGTGCTTATTTCTGCCCCCAAACTCTTAGAAGCTGTCTAGCACACATGTTAAAAGAACCTGCTGTTTAGCATTGCACTTTTCTACACAGTATTTCTGCACATGAGAATGGCCCAGAGTCAGTAAGGAACATACTGGAACCTACTTTACAAAAAAGATGCAGCTCAGAGACATCAAAGGACACATCCTCACTAAGATGCCTTTAGTGTTTCGCAGCAGCCTGCTGACTTGCTGACAGGAAGCAGGTTAGATCAGACTCATTTAAAAAACAATAATAGTTTGGTTTTTTTTTTTTCTTTTTAAATAACTTGTTCTCTTCTTTTTAGAATCTTCTAGCAATACTAATAGAATAATTTCAGATGAATTCATTTTAGGCTCCTCATCTTTTATCTTTGGGAATTTGTATCATATTAAGGGCTTATTGAAATCTAATTGCCAGGGTGCATTGGTAATGGTTCTAACTGCCTTGTCGGGGATAGTGGGAAAGAATAGTATTCACACTGTGTGTCTGCAAAACCCTTCAGAGGAGATCCAGGGCTTACAATCACTTGAGTGAAAAACAAAAATGGGCTAGGCTTTGGATTCATTTAACAGGACTGAAACAACTTCTCCCCAAACAGGAATAAGCAAATCTTAGGATTTTCCCCTAATCTATTCCCTCTTCTAAAAACACCACATTTTACTTCAACAGATATTAAGTAAATGTAAATAATGTACAACAATATTCAGTGGGAACCATCTCCCTAAAAGCCTTTAAATAAACATAAAAGGCAGCCAGAAAAGAAGTGGAACGATTCCCTAGTATCCCAGACACTCTTTTTTTGTACGTGTGTATAATTACATACCATATACTATATATAATTGTTGTGTGTATATGATGTGTGTGTGTGGGTGTGCATGAGTCATAGTATACATGTGGAAGTCAGAGGACCACTTTCAGGAGTTGGTTCTCTCTTCCCATCATGTTTTGGGCAGGCTCCCTTGTTTCTGCACAGCATACTCCAGGCTAGCTTGTCCACAAGCTTCAAGGTGATTCTCCTGTTTTTACATCCCATCTCTGTGTGGGAGTGCTGGGATTGCAGGTACACACCACTGCATCTAGTTTTGTATGTGAAGCCCGAGGATCAAACTCAGGTGGACAGGCTTGTATAACAAGCAGTTTTACTCACTGAGCCATCTCCTTGAAGACTCTTAAGAAAGTAGGTGGGATCACACATTTGTATGTCTCCTGTTCTTTGCTAGTTTTTAGACAAAGACTCAATACATAGTCCAGGCTCAGGCTGGCTTCAAACTCTCCATCTGCCTACCTCAGCCATCCAAATATTAGAATCATAGGAATGAACCTGGCTTTCACCCCCCTAAACCCTTATGTCTAAATCCTAGGCACCCTTGTGTCTTTTGGATCTAAGACATAAAATGGCTTTTATAAGAAAGAAGCCATCATTTTGATATTGGCATGGGATTGCAAATAATAGATAAGGAAGTAGTCTTTGAGGTTGGAATTAACAGCTAATGCTCTGCAGCCCTCTGTATTGTGATGGCTCCCACAGGACAGGACAAACTGTTTGTCAGAGCCTGTGAGTTAGGAATGGGTTGGGGGTGGAGATGTAGTCACTGGCCTAGCATGGTGAGGTCCTTGCTTTGAACTCCAGCAAAGCAAACAAACACAAAAGACAGGAGGGAAGGAAGGAGGGAAAGGAAGAAGGAAGGAAGGAAAAAATAACCTTCTTAATTTGTTGATTAAACATCAAAACAAGAGTTATATTTTGCAACACAGGTAAAGAATATGAAACTCAAATTTCACACCCATAGGGTTTTGTTAGATTTCAACCATGTCCCTTCATTTCCATATTGACCTATCATTGAGCGACTGTGACAGAGAGAGACCTAAACACTAGCAAAGCCAAAGACATTTGCTCTCTTGAGCCCACACAGAGCCTACCTGAGCTGGAAGAAAACATGACTGGAGGGACCGTGAATGTTATATATTTGGCAAACACCTCCTCCGGCAGGACATTTGACATTGGGTAGAGAACAAAAAAGACTGTTCCCTTTTTCTAAATTAATAAATAGATTTTTCAAAGTTTTAGCAGCAATCAACAGCACCTACCTTCTCAGGCATCCCTTACACACTCCTTTCTCCAACCTCTGTTTAATGGGCACTCCATTGTAAAAATTACATGTGACTCCATTTGGCTATTTGATCATTTATCAGTTGCACTGCAAAAGATAATTTTTACATTTACTTACTTTGTGCATAATAGAAGGGTAGAGGACGTGTATGCCAGAGTGTGTGTGTAGAGGTCAGAGGACAACTTTCAGGAGCCAGTCTCTCCTATGATGTAGGTCCTGGGGATTGAACTCAGGCTATCAGCCTTGGCTGTAAAGACCTTTTACCCTTTGAGCCATCACACTGGCTTTGTCTTTTGCCTTCTTAATAACCGTTCGATAAATTATTCACAGCACCATTTCCCCAATGGAGTTCTTTGTTCTGTTTTGTTTTCAAGATAGGGGTCTTACTATGCAGGCCTGTCTGTCTTCAAACTCATGGAGATCTGGCTGCTTTTGTCTCTTGAGTGCTGAGATCAAAGGTATATACTACCACACCTTGTTTCCAGTGTAGTTCTTAAATCAGGTGACATACTTCAGTTAACACAATTTAAGGAATTCCAAAGTGTCCAAATAATGATGATTTTTTAAAATCAAGCAAGGACTGTAGAAAGTTCTAAGACAGTCTCATGAACACGGAGCAAGGGGTCTGAGAGAAGGGTCTAGACACTGTTGCCTTCCTACCTGAGGCTCTGCTCATTTACAACATAGCAGACAGAGACTCAATGAAAGACTGTCTGGTTCTGTCTTATTCTACAGGGGATCTACTGAATTTAGCAGTTACAGTGAACTCATTTGGGGGATGTTTAAAAAGGCTTTTTATCCTGTCAAACTCATTATGTCAAAAGCTAGCACAAAGGTCTTCTGCATCAGACAGTAGGAGCTGTATGTTGCTAATTTGCATGGACGTGTTATCTTCAAAATATCAATTACAGAATTAAAATTTGTTTCAGGAAAGGTGTCTTTAAAAAAAAAAATCCTTCAGTAAGCAAGACTTGAAATATTGGAAATAACGTGAAATTCAGATTTGAGTAACTGTCTCAAAAGTAGAGTTCTTGGAGCTAGATCATCAAGAGAAATAACAGGTGTTTTCAGAGCTTCATGTCACAAACACCGAACATCGTTGGAGGGAGCCGAGAAAGGGATCCCTTAGCTTCTTCAGTATGCTAATGAGGGTAGTGAGAGCCAGAGACCTAGGTCTTGAAAACTTGTGACTGCTGTGTTCCAGGATGAACTCCTGCATGTATGGGTTTGTTATTGACTCTAGGTTTGAATTAGAATTCCCTATCTTACAGCTTGGAGCTAAACTCTGTTTACAAAACAGTATTTACACTTGACTAATTTTGCAGATCAAACTAATTAAATCAATTAAACTGGTGATTAACCAAATGAAGGCTGATTGCAAAAATTAGTGGGTTTATTTTGGAGGACTGGAAGTAAGCTAATTACTACAGCGATTACTGGAACCTGGAGTACTCTAAATGTGGTATAAATTGAAACCTCATAGTGAATTAGACTGGGAATTCATTACAGTTTTAAGCACTGTTAATACTATTCAGTCTGCGCCTCCTTGGGGAAAATTTCCTCTCTGTGTGCTTTGTATATTGATAAACAATCACTTGGGTTATATACTTTTTGCAATACAACCCAAGAAAATGGACACAAATGAAAGTTCATAGTTAACGCATATAAACACTGATGATCCTGTTGAAAGGTGAATTAAGATTCAGTATGTTGAGAATGGAGAGTTGTTTAAAATAGGGATGGGGACTTGGGGATGTGAAGTGGGATGTGTAGGTTCATGTATGTATGTGTGTATGTACATAAAATTATGCACATGTGTAAAAATTCTGCCTCTCTTTTAAGCACTAGGTCATGTCAGTGCTGTTGGCCCTTGGTCCACATTTTGAGTAACAATATACAGGAATGTGATTAAGATATCAGAATTAGTTTAACATTTGGGGATGGGACATGAGGGCCAAACTGTCGGCATAGTACCTACTGCTGGGTGGCAAAGCCTAACCTAATTTTGGTAAGAGATGCCTGAGTCTGATTTTTGTAATGGCAACTACTGAGAGACCCTCACTGGATACTTTTCCTCCATCTTCTCAGGCAGGTGTGTTAGTAATGGAATATTTATGTCCATACATAATGTATTCTACTAATTGGTTTTTAAAGCATATCATTTTAACAAAATGTGAGCGCAGCTGAGCTTGTGGCCTATGTTTTGCTGATTTAAATATCACTGAGTTTTCTGTTCTCCTTCTTGACTTATGTTAGATTTATGAGATGATATTTATAGTAATAAAAGAAAGACAAGGTTCCATTCAAAGATACAGGTAAGACTAGGAGAGAGATGTTGGCTTTCTGCGAAGTTTTGAGGGGAAGCAAGTAACCTTTTTGTCTGTACATCTTCATTTTTAGTGTTGTATCCTCTTTAGAAATGGGGGTGGAGTGGACTTAATTTTCCCAGTTAATCAATGAATGCATCTTGACATTTGGTTTCTTGCATGGTGCAAGTTCGTAACAAGAAACACCTTATCCCTACAGGGAACCCCACAACCTTTAGCAATGACTATTCATTGCCATTTGATAAGTAGTACCCCCCTGTGTGCCAGGGGCTAGAGAGTGCAAATTTGAACAAATTAAGACCACAGACTGTGTTTTTAATAAGGACAGAGCTCTCAAGAAAAAGAAGACACATCTGAAGAGCTTCCATCTGGAGGCAGAATGCCACTTACGTGGTTATGAGAAGCTGCGTGAGGTGAGAGCCAGATCGCTCAGGGCTTTGATGAGATGCCTAAAGTTAATCAGAAACACTTTGTGTTGCCATTCCTGCTGAAATGCTTCTTAGACTATTTCTATGTGCTAGGGGCTTATGCAAGTGCTCAGAGTTTTCCTTTATACTTGCAGGGATTGGCAAGCTGCTGGTTCCCTGGGTAGTATGTGAACTTATGTCATAGAGGCTGTGGACAGAGGTGGAGAAAGAGCAGGAGGCTGAACTTAGCCTTTATTGGGCCCAGAGAAGTGACTCTGAAAATGAAATACTTGGTAGGTTGAAGAGATGACTCAGTGAGTAAAGTGCTTGCTGAACACGCATGAGGACCTGAGTTCACATCCCCAGCACCCATGTAAAAAGCCAGCCATATCAGCACATGCCTACAATCCCAGCACTGAGGAGGCAGAGACAGGAGAATCTCTGGGGCTCACTGACCAGCCAGGCTAGACAGTTGGTGAGCTGCAAGTTCAGTGAGAACTCTGTCTCTAAAAATAAGGTGGAGATTGATTGAGGAAGGAACTCAAAGTTGACTGACCTCTGGTCTCCATACATGTACACATGGGTGAGTGTACCCACATACACATGTACGCATACATGCATACACCATATACAGACAAAATTAAATATCAGAATACACTTATATGATGGCCTCTTTGCTCTAAAACTAAAAATTAGCAAGCAAATAAATACAAATTTCTTACTGGTGACATATGCGTCTTTATCCCAGCACTCCCAGAAGGTGAGGCAGGAGGATTGCAAATTCAAGACTTGCCTGAGCTACATAGCGAGACTTTGTCCTAAAATAAGAGGTAAAAAGAGGGGTGGAGTTGTAGCTCAGTGGTGGTTTGTCTAGCTTCCATGAGTCCCTGGGTTTAATCTTCAACACCACTACCGCCATCACTAACATCACCACCACTAACAACAACAACAACAACAACAATAATGTGGTAGTTTGAATGTATTTGGACATTTTGTCCCCAGTTGGTGGCACTGTTTTGGGAGCTCTTAGAAAGTGTGGCTATCCTGGAGGAAGCACGTCACTGGGGGTGGACTTAGAGAATTCTTAAGCCTTGCCAGATCTCCAGTAGCTCTCTTGCTCCCTGTGCCTGTGTGATGGTGTGAGAGCTTAGCTTCTGCTGCTCCTGCTCCAGCCACCATGCCTCCCTGCCATGATGGACTGTAATTCCCCTGGAACCGTAAGCTCAAATAAACTCTTCCTTCTATAAATTGCTTGGGTCAGTGTTACTATCACAGCACAGAAAAGTGATTAATACAAGTAATAAAACTACAGGCTGGATCTTTTAGTTGAGGGAAGTTTGATGATGACAAGCTTTGTAAATTTTGTCAAGTTGTATTAGCTTAAGGAGTTTAGCATAAAAATTGACCTTTCAACAAGATCATTAGACTACTTCTATTAATGATATTGACCATCTAGAGAATTCCTCACCATGGAAGATAGCAAAGACAAACAGATAATTGAAAGATCATGTGTAGGTGACAGCTGCCCGGGCAAGCTCACTGTTGTCTGAGGCTGCCTGTTGGCATTTTGTCTACTGACCTGGAGAGGATCTGCCCCTTGGGAGTACAGACCGAACTGTAAGAGAATACCTGTATGTATTCTGCCATCAAGGTGTGTCTGTATATATCTCAGCCCTCTGGATGCATATGGGAAATTTAATGTCTGTTAACAGAATCAGGATGTTGAACAAGTGCTTTACAGTGAGACCTATCTAGAAGCCATAATGCTTGCTGACAACTGTCCAGAGTGTTCATTTCCTGTCTGTAGAGCTGAGAGAGACCCTATTGTCAGAAACTTGCTGATATTAGAGAGCACTGCTTGGTTAAAATAGCCTCTTACCCCCATAAGGAAAGCTCTGCCAAGGATGGCTGTCTTGGCCACTCATGGATAGGTCTGGCCATAGTGGCCAGGATTCTTTTTCATGTCTTCTAGACTCTTCTAAACCTCTCTCTTTTATACGTCTTCTTCTTACTGGAATACAATGATGTTAATTGGGTTATGACTTATTAACTATAACTCACCCCTGGTCTATCTTCCATATCCCAGACCACCTTGACTGAGCTTTGGATCTGCCTAAGCTTGACCTTGTTTCCTGGCATGGCTAGCCACACATATTATAGGGACTGTGTTGCCAGCTTTTAGAGAAACAGTTATCTGTTTACCTCTGTGTATGATTGCATGAATGAAGCACTTTCTATGATTCTCATGTAAAGTCAGAAATTGGGTGTTTTCTAGGGTAACTTTATTTCCCGTTCTCTAATTAACAAGATAAATATAGAGTGGAGGAGTCACTGATTTCTTTGTGTCTTCCTAACAGATGTGGCAGAAATGTCTAATCCCAGTCCTGTGGTTCCCATGTCAATCAGGAGAGTATGTGCTTTACTGTAGATTACCATCTCAATGTTCTTCCTCACTCCTGCCTTGCAATGGTAAACTCAAGTTCACTTAGGTGTCTGCTCCTCAGAGAACATGACATGGCTCCATGTTAAGTGCTTACTAGGCTAAACCAAGGCTGCTTGCTGCTCCTGCTTCATCGCCAGTGTTGAGTTTCCGGGTGGGCATGTGGCTGAGTTTCAGCCAGTGTGATGAAGTAGGAATTGCATTCAGCACCTAGATATGATGCCCTCTCTTACAGAAAAGACATGAGCAAGAAATGGCCCCTGTCTCCCTGTGGAAGCAACCTTGGAAATGGAACCTGGAAGGGAACCGGGTACAGGACAAAGTTGATATGCCCCTAAGGGAAGATGTGGCAAGGTACTGAGTTCTTTACAACATTAAGCTGCTGATGGAGATGCCCAGCTCAGGATTTCCTCCTCATGAGAACATTTTTATTTTTAAATTAAGCCATTAGCTAGAGAAAATTTAAAACACTAAATTGAACTTCTGGAGATAAACACCACAGGCTAGGAATTAAAAAAAATTTAAGTACTTTAATAACTAAACTGATATAACTTTCAAACCAAAAATGTGCAATTGTATTTTAGAATGCAAATCTGTAACTCTATATGCTATATGCCTAATATAATTTTTGAGTATTATTTATTGACAAAACTGTACTACCAAGCTTCAAAAACACTGTGGGATTTCTCACTGATGTTGTAATGTGAGTTTGGCATCCATTCCTCTTCCTAATTCTCCAACCTATACAAGGTTTTTAATGTGATCATGTTATTTTTTTTTAAAGAGCAATGCTAATAAGATTTGAAAATAAATAAGTAAAAAGTAAGTCATTAAAGTTAGAGTAAGGTGGGTGTTAGGCTGCAGCTAAAGGCAACAGGAACTTTTCTTCTCAACAAAGAGCACTGCATTGTTTTTTCTTATGCAACCCAGACCTTTTGACTGCATTTGTCCACGGTGACATGAAGACATTCATCTTTCCAGATGATTCTCTGTTTATCAGATGAGCAGATGGTTTAATTAACAAACCCAGAACCTACTGGATATGCACAACTGTTCCAGAACTCTCTGTTATTTTCAGCCAAAATGGTGCCGAGTCTTTTGCTGGATCCCAGTTTCCAGGCAGCTCTTTCTCTTGAAAACTGACTAGACCAAGTCATTGTACACAACGGCCTTCTGGTGTGTAGAATTCAGGTAAAGAACACAAACTCTTATTTCCCCAGCACCAGTTTGGAATTAACAAAGCTTAAGATTTCAACCAAGTCACTTTTCAATACTTCTGCAATTTTGTTGGGTGCAGCATTCAAAATGATAAGCCAATTTGCATTTGACTATTTGACCATTTCAGAAGGTACCCATCCAGAAATTAAATTGCCTATTTGGGATGTTAACATAAACTAGGTAAGTAGTACTAGGTAGGGGATAGACACACTCATGGGTTAAATTGCAAACATGCAGCCAGTTTAAAAATGTAGAGTGACTTATAGAATTATTTAATATTAAGAGAGCAGTGTTTTCTGAACACACAGGGCAATTATACACATAAACTCACAGTATTTATAATAGCATGCACAAGACTTGCACAACTCAAGCCAGACAAAACCCCAGCATGGAGAGGGATAGGAATGAAGCCCCAGCCCTAGCTGAGAAACTATTGGTAATTAATAGTTGCTGGGCGAGGGAGAGTCAGTTTTCTTTAAGGGTGTGACTCCTGGGAGATTGACCAACTTCAGTGGATGGACACACACTCAAGAGTAAATGAACAATGAACTGTACTACATCAGTTTAAAAAAAAAAAAAGATACTGGGGCTGGAGAGATGGCTCAGCGGCTAAGAGCACTGGCTGCTCTTTTGGAGGACCCAGGTTCAATTTCCCAGCGCTCACATGGAAGCTAACAACCATACTGAACTCCAGTTCCAGGGGAATTCAATGCCCTACTCTGACCTTTGTGGGTATTGCACATCACAGATGCGTTTACATTCATACAGGCAATAGACTCATACACATAAAATAAAAAAAATAATAAATATTTTAAAAAGAATACGCTGTTAGGTGAGTAGGAAAGTGTGTGTGGATCTGGGAGGAAAAGGGGAGAATTGATCAAAATACGTTGTGTGAAAGTCTCAAAAAATTTTAAAAATTTTAAGGAGCCCTTCTTGATCTGGCAGTTGGGGGTTTTCTTTCTAGTGTTCTTCGGGACTCTGACTCATGCAGGGTAATTAACTATTAGCACAAGTTGCAGTGAACTGGAGTCCATGTCTGTCATGATTTCAGGTATGAAAAGAAGCAGAGCGAAATATTTTTTCTTTGTGACTTAGAAGAAGTTCCGCATGAGGTTTTGTGGTGGTTTTCTTGAAGACTTTTTTATTTGTGTGTGTGTGTGTGTGTGTGTGTGTGTGTGCGCGCGCGCGCATGTGCGTGCGTGCATGCATGTATGTGTGCACGTGAGCATGTGTGTGCGTGTGCATGTGCGCTTGTGTGTGCAAGTGTGTGTGTGTGTGTGTGTGTGTGTGTGTGTGTGTGTGTGTACTTGGGTGGCCTGAAAAGGCCACAAGAGGGCACGGAATCCCCTCAAGCTTCAGTTACAGGTAGTTGTGAGTTGCCTGATGTGGTGCTGGGAAATGAACCCAAGTCCTTTGCAAGAGCAGCAAACTCTTTTAACCACTGGGCCATCTCCAACCCCTGGTCATGAGTTTTTGAAAAGCAGTGAAAAAGAACTTAGCACAGATGCATTCAAGCAACAGTCTAGACCAAATTACATGTGAGCGTTGGGCATCCTGTGAAGTGCTGAGGGGTTTGTGAAGATGGATCAGGCTTGGACTCCATAGTCCAAGGATTCCAGCTAAAACTTAACTTACGACAATATCAGAAAAAGGAAACAAATAGTGACCCCAGGATTTTGCATCCAGAGAACCATGGTGAGCAATACCACTGAGAAAAACAGACTAATTGAAGGTGTTTCAGTTCTGAAGTAAACTTGGATTTAAAGCTGTTGGGTTTCAGATGCTTAGGACAAGTCTATAGAGATGTTTGATGCATGTTCACGTTGTCAGGTCATTTGAGCCCTATGCAGTAAGTACTTCAAACATTCATTTAGCACAATTTTCTCCATTTTATAACTAGACCATCCTCAACAGGTAAGTCTTTGCCTTAGAAATTCATTGCAACTCAGGTAGTGTGGCCAAGCGGTCTAAGGCACTGGATTTAGAAATTCATTGTGGCTGCATAGTACTAGAATATTAGTAGTGAGAGGGATACTTTCCAAGATGAAACTGGAGAGAAGCACCCGGGTCACTTTACTCAACTTTAGTTTGAGCAGATCTTAATCACAGCATTGGAAAATACCACAATCCACTGGGGGGAAAAAGAGCACTGGCTTAGAACACAGGAGGTGAAAGTTCATTTCAGGTCAGGAATATCACCACAGATGAGTCATTTAGTTTTCCTGTACCTTCACAAAGTGCAGAAATATCTGGAAAGGGAGATAGGGCTTGTTAGCCTCAAAGATTTTTCCATATCTTTCCATTATTTCTATAGTATATTAAGTTATTCTTCACATACCAGCTCTGCCCTTGATACTCCCTCTGCCATAGGTGCTTAATAAAAATTTACACAACTTTTTGGGTCTCAAACGTAAATATTATTTCCACATTTGTTCCTTGCGAAGGTCTGACGTGCTGGCATTATTGATGACGTCTCCAAACAAGCGAAGGTAATAGAGCACAAAAATAGTAAAGAACTAGTTCAAGACTCAAGGCCAGGACCTAAGCCCTGGTAAGGAGCCTTCCCCAGCCCTCTCAACATACATGCATGCATGCACACACAAATCCCTCCACCACACCCTAACATGCTTTTGTCTCTGATTAGTCTACTCTTAAGAAAACTTTAAAGAGAATTCCTGAGACTAGAGAGACGGCTCAGGGGTTAAGAGTACATACTGCTCTTGTTTGGTCTTTCCCACCAACACTGGCTGGCTCACAACTACCTGTGACTCAAGTTCCAGGGGGATCCAGTGCCTTTGGCCTCTTGGGGCACTTGTACTTACATGCACATACCCCTCATACACACACACTTTTTTTCTTCTTCAACCTTTTTCGTAAATTTCTTATTGAATAGTTGTATACTTCATACAGAACATCTTAGTTATCTTTATACCCCCTTCCCCCATTAGCACCCTCCCATAGGCCCCTCCACTGGAATTCATGCATTCTGTCATTTGTGTTAAGGCTTATCTAGTCAAGTTAGTGCTCCCAAATGTCCCTCAGTGAAAGTTCATCCACTGGTCTAGTCACACATAATTTTAAGAAATAAAAATAAAAAAGAGAACTCTTTGGGATAGCAAATGCGAGGTATTTTTTCCCTAAACTTTTTATTCTGAAATAATTTTATACTTATAGAAAAATTGCAAAGAGGGTTCTTAAATACTTCTCACCCAGCTTCTCCCAAGGTTATGGTTATATATCAGGTATAATCATAGTATATTTTTCAAGATGAAAAAATTAACATCAGTTCAATATTGTTAAATTACAGACAAGTTGGATTTCACCAATTTAAACGTTTAAGGAACAAATTAGGGTAAGTTGGCTAGTGGGAATATGGTCAAAGATCTAAGGTCTTCTGGCTCTCATCAAGTAATAAATACCATACAACATTGTATATGACAAAGCCTGCTCATCTCTGACCCCAAGGCTTCCCCACACTTGATGAGAAAGTCAAGGTCACAGGGAAGTCTGGTGACGAAAAACCTGGTGGTCCCAGGGAGCATTATGACCCAAAGTCCACACTTGTAGGCTATCATGTGACCAACCAGAGACACAGTTCAGATCCTTTCTCTTTTGGACAAGACACCCACAGTCACCATCCATCACTTTCTGAGTACAGTTCTTTCCTGGAAGATACTACAGTATTATTCAGAATGTGCCAAAGTGGGCAGGAGATCCCAAGAGTAATTGTGAGTTATGAGGTCACAGGGACCTCATTGCGAACTATTTGCAAAACTTAATTGGGGTAATAAATAAACTAAGCATGTAAATTAGATTGAAGACTACAGTGTGAATTAGACGGAGGCCATTAGCCTGCTGACTCAAAGTGCCTTCTCCAAGTCCTATAATACTCACCGAGTTCCTTGAGAATTCAGATATCCTAAATACCTCGAGAATTCTGGATACCCTAAAATTTCACAAGAAAAATAACTTGGGAACAAAGTCACTAAGTGAGATCCTTTCTGGACTAGGATGAGAGTTTATTTTCTATGATTAGATACTTAGAAACTTTTCAGATAGAGGGCTGTCTGGTATTCACAGCCAAATCCACCTGCCCCTTAGGGTGTGAACTCATTTCAGCTAATGTATTTAGAAGCAAACGCAAAAAGAAACAGCGCTAAGGGGTAAAATGAGCCATTTCCAATCAATGACAAAAACAGATCTGTAGGCTGACATGAAACTGTCTCTCCTTTCTTCTTTGTGTGTGTATTTGTATGTGTGGTTCACACATGTGTGCTAGTGCACATTCACTAGTGTGGCAACCAGATGTCAACTTGGATGTCATTCCTTAGGACATTGTTTGCCTTGGTTTTTGAGACAGGGTCTCTCATAAGCTAGACTAGCTGGCCAGTGAGTACCAGGAATCCATGCTTCTGCCTTCCCAGTGCTGGGGTGACAGGCACACACCATCACTCCTGGCTTTTATGCACAAACTCTAAGGATCAAATTTAGGTCCCTATGCTTGCAAGATAAATGCTACACCAACTGAGCCACCTCAGCCCTCCTCCTTTTCTTCCTCTTCCTCCTCCTCCTCTTCCTCCTCTTCTTCCTCTTTTTCTTTATTTTTAAAACAGGTGGCTCAAAAAATAACTTCAGGCCTCACTTTTCTTATTCAGATAGTTGAGGGGCATGAGTTGAGGGGCCTCCAGCAGGAAAATATAAATAAAAATAATAATAATAAGCCACAGACCCGAGCAGTGCATCTAATCATCATCCCTAAATCAGGTCTTACGACAGCTTTTTCTTTTCTTTTCTTTTCTTTTCTTTTTTTTTGACATTGATTGAATGAATACAAATGCATTTCTGTTGTGACTTGAGAAGCCACTTGATACATCCCATTTTCTAGACTCTAATTATTCCATTTGTAGACATGAATGCCATTTAGACGTGAGCTAATTCAGCATGGTGACTCAATTAGATTTGTGTCGACTTGGATTTATGAAACATCAATGGATTCTCAGTGAGACCAGTGGGACCAAGGGGTGATTCATCCCCAAGTCTCCACGACACAGCCTCTCAGGAGCTCAATTAAACAAGCCAGTCATGAGGATGGGTTTTAACTGGAATGGTTCACAATTAAAAACAAAAATAAAAAGGAATTCTGTATTCTTTGGTAGACATGGGAAAGAAAGCCTTGTAACGGCACAGACTGAAGCGTGCCTTTAGGTGAGTGCTAGCCACAGGCAGAAAAAAAGGCTGCTTCTTTCTTGGGCTCCAGGGCACCTGGGTGGCCAGACTCAGTCACTGACCCAGATGGCAAAGGCCAGGGAGCATCACAACACACCTCATTTTCAAGGACACTCAGTGGATGTTAGTTGAAATTGCTAAATTCAGCTCAGAGCCTGTGTCTCCATTCTGAAAGCTAGAAGGCAGATATCGAATACCAATCAGATTTGTAAAAATATGAGAAATCCCTAAGCAATGAAAACTATGCTAGCTATGTATTCAGACTAAAAATGTGACCCATGGTAAGGAAACAGAATATTTGAATCAGAACTGCTCTCCCCCACCCCTGCACCCAGCAGACCGAAACAGCTGAGTTTTTTTAAAAAAAAAAAAAAAAAAAAAAAAAAAAAATCTGTATATTCTGAACTGGGCTCAGGAAGGCAGTTTTTTGTTGTTTGTTTTGTTTTGAGACAGGGTAGCTCTAGCTGGCCTGGAATTCACTGTGTAGACCAGACTGGCCTCGAACTCACAGAGATCTGCCTGCCTCTGTCTCTGGAGTGCTGGATTAAAAATGTACATAATCACACCCTTCCTGCTCCTGGCAGTCTGAATGTCTGTTCCCAGCAGAAATTTGTCCCATACTCCCTCTTCTTCAGCAGGGTGATTGAAGGATTCACTGGGCCTGGCATAGGGGACATAGAAATTTGGAGCTGAGGCAAAGTGCTTCTACCCAAGTTTTATCACCAGCACCCAACTGAAAAAAAAAAAAAAAAGTCTAGCACTGTGATGTACACCTGTAATTCCAATGCTGGAGAGGCTGGGACAGGAGATGCCTGACACTCACTGACTGGCCACTTCAGCCAAATTGGTGAGCTCTGGATTCAGGCAGAGACCCTGTCTCAAAAAAATAATGAGTGGAGAACAATAGAGGAATATATCCAATGACAATCTCTGGCCTCCACATGCACACGTATGTGCGCATACATGGGTACACAACGACGCACACACAATTATTGTATGAATTCATGCACCGATGAAACACTTTGGATCTCTCTGTTTTCATTCTCTTGAATCAACAGGTTAAAAAAAAGATACTATGTTTCTTTTCCCAAGACCTAGATGAGTGAGATGCAAAGAGGGAAGAGATTCGGTGCTGTCTCTCTCTTTATTGTCCTCTTACTACCTTAGAATGCATTTCTACCTTGGAAATGTATCAGCTGCAGAACAATGGAGGCATATGTAAGAAGCATTCAGTACCGGTGCTGGTGTTATTCTTTGAATCTGAAATGCCCCCCCGCCCCGCCACCACAGGCTCACATATTGAATGCTCAGTCCCCAGCTGTCAGTGTTGTTCCAAAGGCTCTGGAGCCTTTAGGAACTAGGGCTTCACTGGCAGAAGGACATAATTGGGGTGGGCCTTTGAAGGTGATACCCACCCCTGGGCCTGTCCTACCCTCTGCTCCCTGTCCTTACCATGTAAAATGTCTCCACCACTTGATTCTGCTGCCACACAGAGACATTTACACCCTGCCTTTCCCACTATGATGGGCTGAAATCTCTTTGAAACCAGGAGCTGAAATTTACCTTTCCTCTCTTAAATTGTTTCCGTCGGGTATTTTGTTATAGTGACACAGAACCAGCTAACACAGGTAGTATGTAATAAGTATTAACATGTAGTAAGAGATGTAAAAACAGTGCTTGGTCATGCAATATACAACACTTTTCCTGCATGTTGTAATTTTCAAAATGCTGTTTACATAACTTGTATCACCTTATCCTGTAACACCCCTGCAGGATAAACATCAGTTAAAGTTTTTCTTATTATTAATTATGTGTGTGTGTGTGTGTGTGTGTGTGTGTGTGTGTGTGTGTGTATCTGTTTGTGGGTATGTGCACATGAGTGCAAGAGCCTATGGAAGCCAGAAGGGTGAGACCCTTCTGGAGCTGCAGCTACAGGCAGTTGTGAGCCATCTAGCATGGGTACTGGGAACTGAACTCAGGTCCTCTGCCAGAGCAGCATGTGCTCTTAACCACTGAGCCATCTCTTCAGCCCCAGGGTAGACATCATTCCTTCATTTTATAGCTGAGGAAACTGGGCCAAAGAGGCCTGTGTGTTTCCCCAAGGCCACACATCTAATTGTCAGTGAGACTGATATTTCAGCCTTGTCTTTGAACCCTTTGAATATGGTATAGCAGAAAGAACATGGGTTTTAAATCAGAAAATGCTGACTTCTACAGTTTTATTATTTTGACTCTCAGAAGAGATAATGAAATGAAGAGCCATTCTTAAGTTTGAGATGGGTAAAGGTTCCCAAGTTCGATGCTTAAAACCTCCTTCCAAGGGACTGGAAAGATAGCTCAGCAGTTAAGAGTACTGGCTGCTCTTCCAGAGGACTTGGGTTCAGTTACTAGGACCCACATGGAGGCTAATAACCACCTGTAACTCCAGTTCCAAGGGATCTGGTCTACCTTGGCCTCCACAAACACTACATGCACATGGCGCACTTATAAGCAGGCAAAACACTCACACACATAAAAAGAAACAAATAAAAAATTGAATGATCCAACATTTCGCCCAAGGTTGATTATACCCAGCAGATTCCCAGAAGGCTGGAAACACAGACAAGGTTGATGTTATCCAAAGAGAGAGGCATCTCCAAGCCTGGACTTAAATTACAAACGAAGATTAAGATTGCCTTTTATTATTTTCACAGCAGCACCCTTGTTGACTTCTAATTTTAAAAAACAGTGGTCTTTGCAAATTTTCTCCTCTCTCTCTCTCTCTCTCTCTCTCTCTCTCTCTCTCTCTCTCTCCCCTGTGTGTGTGCGCGTGTGAGTGTGTGCATGCGTGTGTGTGTGTGCGTGTGTGCTGTCCTCCTCTATCACCCTCCGTCTTATTCCCTTGAGACAGGGTCTCTCACTGAAACTGGAGCTAGGCTGGCAGCCAGGAAGTCCCAGAGAGTTTCTTGACTCTGCCCACCCCCACACAGCACTGGAGTTACAGACACGTGGTCATGCCCAGCATTTTATGTGGGTGCTGAGGATCTGAACTCAAATCCTCGTATTTGTGCAAGTCCTCTTACCCACTGAACCATCTTTTCAGCCCCTTCAAATATTAAACACAAATATGCCAGAAAGAGATGGCTATGAGTTTATTTGTGCTATGCCTGTGTCCATTCACATCGTATCATTTGCACAATCATGCTAGGTCCTCATAGAACAAACAACTTTCCCTGGCTCATTTTTTGTTGCAGGAAACACCACATGGGCTGGCAGAAAAGACTATCAGGAAGACCTCAGGGCTGGAGTCAGCAGGAAGTCTTCACCTTCCTGAGCCACTGCTGACCCCTATGGATCCAGGTCTGTCGTGGCAGGGCACCTTGGGCAACTCACTCTGTTCCTTCATTAGTGCCCTTGGGGATCCTCTACAAATTGTTGGAAACATTAAATAAAATAATATGTGTCAAACATTTTATGCCATGTAACCTAGGCTTCCTGTGGTTTATCCAAGGGATGCTAGTCCAAACATGCTCTACCTTAGAAAACAACTAAATTTGTGGATTGCCACATCTTATAGTACATTGCAGATTGCATTGGTATATCATGGACTCTGAGAAATGAACTCTGCAGAAATTTGTTTGATGTGATGTTTCACAAACCATTTCACCCCACCCATCTTTCATTTTGGGGCAGCTTCAAAGCAGCTTTTCCGCATACTCATTTTGTTGCTCCCCGTCCCCCACCCCATGCTGTGCCCCTAATCTGCCTGGGCCTTCTTCCCTGTGGGCAGGCTTCCATGAAGTTTAGCAAAGATGACCACCAGCAGCAGCCTAGGACTTGTATTCCTAAATTAGGAAATCAGCAAAAAGAATATCTCTTCCTGGTAGTTCTAGAAATAGCACTCCAGCTTGAATCATGTGGTCTTCAAACAGGAGAAATGAATCCTCTCCTTGGTCAGGCCTGGATCACATTCCAGGTCCTTGTCTGGAGGGGCAAGGACCAGTTGTAGCTTGACCACGTGGACTGAAAATAAGATAGATATAAGAGCTGGAGATGTAGTTCAATGGGTCCTTGAACATATGGAGCCCTGAGTTCTATCCCCAGCACTGTATAAACTCAGAGTGGTAGTGCACACCTTTAACACTAGCACTTGAAAGGTGGAGACAGGAGGATCAGAAGTTCAGGGTCATCCTCAGCTACTTATTGAGCTCAAGACTTATAGGCTACATGAGAAAACGGGGCTAGTTCTCCCAGAATGGTGCTCCAAGCTGGAGTTGTTAGAGTACAGGAGTTCCTTCTCCATCCTTCCTTCTCCTGGGTAGAGGTTCATAAACTGGGATGCTCGAGAATCTCCCTCCAAGTTTATTTAAAGTACACATTTCAGGGCCATACACATTCCTCCAAAATTTTGTTCCACATACCTCGAAGTCTGTCTTTGTCTTTTTTGCAAGCATGCAGGTGGTCTGAATATCATATTTTGAGAAACCAGATAAAAACAGGAAAAGAATACTTCTGGGATGGTGGGGGCCAGGGGGGAGGCCTCTCAGTCTTCTCTACTTTTCATAAATTATCTACAACATCTTTCCAAAACCAGATACCTGGGTGCTCTCTGGCAATCTGCCAAATTTGCGTTTGCATTTGCAGAGATAAGGCTGGAAAACAGTTTTGTACAGTGTCTCACAGCCTTTGCTGTGACCAAATAGGCCTGGGATTTTCCTAAAAGGCAGAGCCCAATTCAGCAGCTTTAGAGTGGAACCCAAGATGATTCTGCCTTTCTAATAAGTTTGCGGAGGAGGAGGAGGAGGCGGGGGGGGGGGCGACGACGACGACGACGACGAGGACGAGGACGAGGACGAGGACGAGGACGACGAGGACGACGAGGACGAAGAGGAGGACGAGGAAGACGAGGAGGAGGACGAGGAGGACGAGGAAGACGAGGAGGAGGACGAGGAGGACGAGGAGGATGAGGAGGATGCAGATTCTGTAGATGCTGCTGCTGCTTCTGCTACTATGGCAGCTGATGCTACAACCCCTGGACCACAAACTGAGGAGCAAGACATTAAAGACTAAGAACCACCTGTGTATTTGGTTCACACATTTTAAGATTGTGTCCAAGGGTCCACACACCTGCCAGGTAAGCAGGAAAGGACTTCTGATTGCAGCAGAGCTTGTTTTCACTGACATCTCTCACTTCCTTCTGAGGTGTATGGGGCTCTTTCAAGAAGAGCAGCTGGAGCATGCATGCTCACATTTTCCATTTAACCGCCCTTCAGAGTTCCTGGGCTAGGCTCGGGAAAGACAACGGAAAGAGATTGAGATTGTTAAAGGAGTTCCCTAAGGGTGAGCAATGCCCTGATTTTCCTGGAGCATCCTGTTTTTACTGAAGTATCCTGGTGATATCACTACCACTGTGCCCCCAGCAGTCAGGCTGACCAGGGAAGATGTGTATGTCAAAAACCATAACAGCAGGTGAGGATAGAAGATGCAGGGTAAAGCTGGCCTCAGGGTGGGCCTGAGATGAAGAGGGAAAGGATGCTGAAGGTCAAGAGAAAAGTGGGTGGAAAGGTGGAGGCACGTACATATATCAATGCTCGGATTTCAACTGTAGCCCTTAATGTGAGGAGTTCAGAACCCTTCACGTGGGGATTCCCTGAGAATGTTCTTTCCTCTGGGTGAAGCCCAGATCATTTCTGATGAGTGAATGAAGCTCAGGTGTGATTTCTCATCACTCAGCTGATCAGCTGTGTCCTGTGAAGCAGTTCTTAGTTTACCTCAGAAAAGCGGATAATTTTCACAATCTTTCCTAACTATGTCTCATGCATCTTTTTATTTATTTAAAACTTTTCTTACAGATGTGGATTGAATATTGGGTGTATTTCATTTCTACTTTCATTTAATTTGAATATATACATACATGCTTTTGTGTGTTGCTGTCCATTTTTCTGCACTCCATCTTGTTTCATTTATTTGCTAAACTGATATTCTCCCTCCACTTGTACTCCAGATGAGCACAGGGAACACCAGCCAGTCCTGTCCTGGGCTAGCATCTAAGAGGAGAAACATGGGCAGTAACCTCTTAAAAAGTACATATAGGGACTGGAGAGACAGCTCCATGATTAAGAACACTGGCTGCTCTTGCAGTGGACCCAGGTTCAGTTTCCAACATCCATATGTTGGCTCACAACAGCTTGTAACTTTAGTTCTAGGGGAGTCCAACGCCCTCTCCTGGCCTCCATGGACACTGTGTGCATGTGGTATACATACATACATGCAGGCAAACACTCATATACATGAGATAAGAATAAATAAATCTTTGTTTTAAAAAGTAAATTGTATATATTTACAGGTTATATGAGCTCTAGGAGATAAAAGGTACAGATGGTAAAGGTAGGTAACCAGGAACAGAGCACCACGCATGGGGAAAGTACCCTCCTAATCAGATGATATTGCAACAGAGGCCTGAAAGAGATAGGATAATGGCCTGCGGAGAGGCATGGGATGGTGTTTCAGGATGAGGGAACCATACTGCCAAGGTCCGAGGGCATCTGCCAGGGTGTGAGCCAATGAGAAACCCCATGCCTTTGCACTGAAATGAATAATTTGCTGCCCTCAATAGGTGGTGAGGTCTGGGGTGTGGACATGGGCCTGCAGCCAGGTGAAGGTTAGACACTGGGTGGTGGTGAGCAGTCTTTGAAGGAGTGTGATCTGAAGAGAAGCATCCCTTTGGATTCTGTGTTGAAAGGTGAGGGGGTTGGAGAGATGGCTCAACCTTTAAGAACGAGTTCAGTTCTTCCAGAGGACCTAAGTTCGGTTCCCAGCACCCATGTTAGGTGGCTCACAGCTGCCTATAACTCCAGTTCCAGAGGATCTGATGCCCTCTTCTGGATTTTGTGGCCCCCTGTACCCATGTGCACACAATCACACACAGACACATACATACACATAATTAAAACTAAAATAAATCTTTTTTAAAAAGAAGTGACTGAATGAGGAAGGATGGGTGCAGGGAGACTGTCCCTAAAGTCATCACTGTTCTCCAGGAAAGAGATGGTGGGACTCTGACAAGCATGGGTGTAAGAGGACAGCAGGAGAGGTGGCTCTGCGGGTCCCTCAGTTCCAGGCATAGCTGTGTCTTACCTGTGTCTGGAGAGCTAACCACCTTCCCGGGTCTAGAAATCACCATTTTCCCAAGGTTTTGTCTTCATCTCTTACTAAGTGCAGATGTAATATCTGCTTTGCCAGAGTCAGTGGGTTCTTGTGAGGATTAAATGAGATCACAGTTTCAAAAAACACAGAGCAAGGTAGAAAGGAAAACACTGATGAGTGAGAGCTCCCCTCCCTGTCAGCCAATCTGCCAGTGCAGAAAGAGTCATGGTAGTCTGTCACTAGTGACTCAAATAATTCACAAAATGTACCTGCTGCATTTAAAGCTACAACCTGTGGCTGAGGTGATATAGCTCAGTCAGCAGAGTGCAAGCAGAAGGGCCTAACCTTCTGAACCTACTTAAAAAAAAAAAAAAAAAAAAAAGGCCTGCATGGGGGTGCACTTGTAATCCCAGCACTGGAGAGGTGGAAACAGGCAGATCTCTGGGGCTCTCTGGCCAGCCAGACTAACCTACTCGGTGAGTTCAAAGCCAGTGAGAGCACAGCATCTGAGAAACAACACCAAAGGTTTCCCTCTGACCTCCACATACATGTGCACACATTCGTGCTCACACTCAAACACATATGCAATACAAAAGGCTAAATCCCAAATTGCTGATTGAGTGGAAATTGAGGATCATCTGGTAAGACCTCATACTTTGATGGAAATGGAAATATAGAGGAAAAGACTGCTGTATTAGTTGCTTGTCTATTGTGCCATGACCAAGGCAACTTGGGGAAGAAAGCATTTGACTGGGCCTAGAGCTCCGGAGGGATAAGAGTCCATCATGGTAGGGAAGTACGGCTGCGAGTGGCAGGCACGGGGGCAGGAGCAGGAAACTCCGAGTGCATAGCACCCGTCACGAACACCGTGACCATGCAGCCTTGTCCCAAGCAGTGAAAATGTGGTCTTGAAAACCAATCAACACTTAGTTACAACTAGAGGAAAAGACGGAGGCTCTGAGGTGTGAGGGGTTCAACAACTTTATAGCTTTCAGCATCCATTTGGATTCCCCTCAAACCTCTGGTGAGGCTGGCATTGTCATTCAGTGCTAGAATGTGTGCCTATGATGCACAAGGCCCAAGTTCCAACAACAGCATGAGAAAAAATATTCTACAGTTTCCAAATACCCCTGTTTTACAAATGACAGCACAGGTGCTCAGAAACACCAGCTGGCTACCCAATATTACACAACAGCAAGTGGCCAGGGCAGGTCTCCGGGTCATCTGACATCTCACCAGACACTCTGTCCTTGAGTTTAATGAAAATATTTATAGAAAGCAGGGTTTGGTTTAACTTTAGGGGAAATTTTGTGTTCTTCTAATTATTATCACCAAATCCTTCAGCACTGGATTCAAGAGAACACTGTTATTCCTGAGTGTGATGTAGTGCTTGTTAGAATTTCTGAGCTTTTACCTGGATGTTCCAATAGGGTTAAGGTGAGACTCGGGAAGTGATGAGGGCAAATTTAAGTCTAAAAAGCACTCTGTAGCCAAGTGCATTGATGCCTTTTGATAATGTTAGGAAGAATTATGACATATAGTCTTGTAAACTAACCATGGCTATAGTCAGCAGAGACTTCGGGTCTGCCAAATCAATGCAAGTTCCTTTCATATTTCCACACATAGAGACCATGGGCTGCTGTCTTACACACCAATCCCCTGATCACATGGTCTCCAGTCCATAAGCTTGTGGGGTGAGCCCCAGGCACATGTGACCCTGGGTGCTGTGGTCCTTTACCATTTCCTGACCAAAGTCCAATTAGGAACCTCAGCATTTCAGATATATCCACTGTCCAAGGGCTCTGCTCCCCACCCTCTCGTCTAGGCTCTGAAGGGATAGGATGCCCTCCCACACTGCTCTAGAGCCCCTTGGAATATGAGTGCAAGATACAGCCTAAGTGGGGTGAGTCCTGTCACGTATTCATTTATCAAGGAGAACTGAAACTGTCAAAGCTCAAGGCTGAAGCTGTGAGATCAATAGCATTAGTAATAATCGTTGTCATTGCTGGCCATTGAATGCAATATTTATTATTAACTCTGGGGCCTGAGACAAGTTACTTCACTTCTCCCATAATTTTATCATCTACAAAATGAGAGTCACCATAGGACCTACCTTACTGCCACATTATGAAGTGGTACCTGTGTGATTTTTAGTTCTATTTTAAGTAAGGCTGTGTGTGTGTGTGTGTGTGTGTGTATGTGTGTGTTGCTTTGCAAAATGCCTGGCATACAAGCATCCCACCATTACTAGTTCATGAGTGTCTGTAGGGGTAGGATGTTTTTATTAGTATATATTAATTGCACACAATAGTTGGTTTCATTATGACACTCCCATACATATATGTGATATATTTTTATCATATCCACCTCAGTTACCCTCTATGGTTCCCCTCTAATTCCCACTGATTCCTTTCCTCTTCCCAAGTACTCCACTTTCTACTTTGGTGTGTGTGTGTGTGTGTGTGTGTGTGTGTGTGTGTGTCCCCTGATGAGGTTTGTTAGACTCACTTACAGGAGCATGGGTAATGGGTTATTTACAGGAGCATGGGCACCTTACCAATGGTTACACTACTGAAGAAAGTATCTTGCCTTTCCCCATCAACTATCATCTGAATATAGGCCCTCAGAGAGATGTGGGCCCTAAGCCCATCCCCTTTCTATGAGGGTATTGACATTGTATGCAGGTCCTTATAGCTACTGAGAGTTCCACCGCAACAGCCAAGTCATGCCGGGAAGTTGTGTTCCACACTGCTGTCTCCCTCTTCCTCTAGCTCTTACATTCTTCCATTCCTTCTTCTGGGATGTCCCCTGAGTCTTGTCAACCCATTTATGACTGAGCACTCAACGGCCACTTATTGTCAGCACTCTGACTAGCAATAAGTCTCTGCGGTTACTGCTTTCCACTGTAAAAATGAGCTTCTCTGACCAAAGCCGACAGCAGCACTAATCTACAGGCATAAGCATGGTTATTTAGAAGGCAATTCGGTAGGTGTGCTAATCCTATGTGCCTGACACTCTTCCAGGTGCTTTCTATATAATACATAATCCATTTTAAAACTGTAAAGAAAAAAGATCACACCCATTTCACAGATGAGAATGTAGCGACCCAAAGCTTCTCAGCAACACCTCAAAGCTACACCTTTAGTAAGTGGGTAACGGGCTGAAATCTGAGCCTGGGGAGGATGACCTCCCCAACCCAATTTAAGTTGTGAGACTAGAGATGACAAGACTCGTAGCAGAAGATTTAGGGGCCACAGGCCCCATGCGATCAACTGTCTGATGAGTGTTACATACACAGGGAATTCCTCAGGAGAGCAGAGGAAGCCATGATAATGCGCACAGGCATCATAGCAAAAAGCTTTAAGGGAGAATTTTTCACGAGTTTTATTTAAACCTCTTTTTCTGCTTATCTAAACATCACAGGTACAGAATGCAAAAAAAAAAAAAAGCAAAGATTTATTTTACTCAGCTTTATTTTACTTCTTACTCTTGTTTACATTTATTTATTCGTTATTGATATTTTTTGGTAATCCAAACTGGCCTTGAACTTGAACTCACTTTGTAGCTGAAGATGACCTTGAACTCCTGGTCCTCCTCCCTCCACCTCCCAAGTGCTGGGATCACAGGTGTGTACCACCATGCCCAATGGTACTTTATTTAAAGAATTATTTTAAGTGTATGAGAGACTGCTTGTATGTGTGCAAGTGTACCGCATGCATGCCTGATCCCCATGGAGTCCAGAAAAGGGCATCAGATTCCCTGGAACTAGAGTCACAGATGGTTGTTAGCTACCATCTGCATGCTGGAAACTGAACCCAGGTCCTCTGGAAGGGCAAACAGTGCTCTTAACCAATGAGCCATCTCTCTAACCCTCAACTTAGTTTTTTAAAAAATCTCCAATCACCTCATTCCATTCACCATACATTTCTAGCATGACTAGAAAGTATTGCACCTTTTGGTAAATAATCTGACAATAATTGTTAGGATTAGAGCACACAAGCCCTCTGACCCAGCAAGGCTGCTTCTTCATCCCTCTTTCTCTACTCTCATGAGAAAAATATGAATTTTTTTTCCCAACTAAAATGACACTATACATCTCATTCTCTAATTTTTCTTTCTTTTAAGATTTTTTATTTGTGTGTCTGTGTGTGAGTGTATGCATGTGCCTGCAGGTGCCAGCAGAGGCCAGAGCAGGTGTCAGATCTCCTGGAGCTGCAGTTACAGGCAGTTGTAAGCTGCCTGAGGAGGCTCCTCCTCTGCAAGAGCAGCAAGCACTCAACCACAGAGCCATCTCTCCAAGCCTCTAATTGCTTCTTGATTCAAAGAAAAAGGAGAAAAGCCCTACTCATGACCACATTAGTATGAGATGTGTATTGAAACATGGTTGATTCAGTTTAAAAATGTAATCGTGGAATTGCCATCTGTCACATGAATTCATTTTGACTGAACAGATATCTGAGTGTCAATATGTGCCACAGTATACTAGGGATTAAGATTAAAAGATTATGTATAGTTTCCCTAATAAAAGTGTAAGGAAATTATCTCTAGTATGGTGTGCAAAGCTCAGCACGGAGAAAGAACAGAAAAGAAAACAACAGCAGAGATGATGGGGGACTTTCTGGAAGAAACAGCTGCTTAGCTGGGTTTTAAAGGGTGAAGAGTTTAACCAACCATTATAAAGAGAAGGTTGATCAAGGCAAAGGTAGAGAAGCCCACCATTAGTGACTACAGGTTTCTGTGGTGCTGGGGTGGAGCCTGGGGCTTCAAGCAAGCACTCTGCCAACTGAGCTATCAACTAAGCTACATCCCCAGATCCCAGTTGGCACTTTTAAAAAGCAGCCTTGAATCTGAGCATAGTAAGAAGCTAAGGCAAGAGGATTATTCAAAGTTCTAGGCCAGCCTGCCCCTCAGTGTAAGTCCCTGAAGTCTTGTTGCCCTCAAAGTCCTGGCTCTTCACCGGTAGGCGTTTCAGAAACTCCTTCTTGGGGAAAGTCATAGTCATACTAATCGCTGGCATTTTGTGACAGTCTCCGGTATGACTGGCACAGTACTAAGCAACTACCTATATGCCCAGTTTCCACATCAATCTGCATAAAGACCAGGATCAGCACCAACCAGAGAGGGGAGCCACTGTTCAGAGTCAAGGGAGAGCAGAGTGCAACCCAAACAGACATCTAGGGCTATCTTCCTAATGTGACTGGGTCTGGTGGTCAGCAGGGTACCCTGCTGGAGAGCCATTTTCCTTCACTTCCTCTACCCGGTATACATCTACCTGAAAATTCCACAGAAAAGTAAGAAGCTCTAGAGGTTCTTCTGTAACAAGTGTGCCAGAGACCTGCCAGTCAGCCTGGTCACACCTGGGCTCTTGGAAACCTTTCTGCTGTTCAGGATGTGTTTCACACAGGTAAGGGTCCCTTGAAGGAAGGAAGCAGAAGGCAGGACCAAGCACTCAGGACTCATTGTGGTGGCTTTACACAAACCTGCGCCAGTAACTTATCTCATGGTGAGGGGATCTTTACAAATTGCCTTCACATGTTAGTTTAAGAGAGCAAATTTTAAAAAAAGAAAAGTTAAACAGATATTTAAGTCTTAGTCCAAGAGGGCAATGGAAACCCGTCAGGCCCAGTAATAAGGCCCTAAAGACCTGTCAGTTTTTAGCTAAGTGACGAGAAGAAGCCGAGGGGAGTCCTCACCCCATGGTTTATAACTCAATTCACTTTGATGAATCAACCAGATGGAATTATTGGAAGAAATGACCCCCAGTGTTTGCCCTGGTTCAGAGTTTCCTAATGACCCTTCGGGGTAGAAACTGCAGGATAAAATGTCCCTGTTCTGTGCTGATTTAATTTTATTATCGTCAAAATGGTCTTCATAAAATATCTCACCCTGAGAATGTCAGAGCTCAACACAAACGGTATGATGTATCTAACTTAATCATTAACATTGCTCATTTAAGAATTGGACATCTCATCTCATCTTTGCTAAACCTGCCTCCAGGTGGGGTGTGTCTCCTTAGAAAGCAGGTTCCTCAACACCACCTAGACTATGGAAGGAGAAAACAAAGTGTCTACAATAAATATTGCAACCAATTAGGCCTCATCATGGAAATTTCTCTGGTTCTGCACTGTTTGTTTGCTAGGTTTGTAGGGCGCTGGTAGCCATTTCTAAGACTCTGAGATTTTATCTCCATCCACATTTCCCTGAAGTGGAAAACTACAACAGGAATATTCCTTCCTGACTCACCAAACCCCACCTCCACTGCGGAAGACCCAGAGACCAGACCCAGATGAGCTATTTGTCCACATTCCAAGAAGGCTCACAAACATTTCCTAAAACAAGCCCACATATTAATATTGCTTATTTTCCAGCAGGGGTAAATGAGGGTCTCAGAGCCTTCCTCAAAACAGGCTGGAGTTAAATAATATTGCATGTTTTTCATTTTACTGTGATGAATGTGTAGCTATTAAATAACCTTTTAAAGAGTTGGTGTAATTATCTGTAAATAGTTATGTTACAAAAAAAAAAAAAGGTCAAGTTGTCCTGCCATTAGGTGTTTATGGATATAAACTGGATTTATGTTTCCATAAAACAGGCACCGACTAACTAGATTAACTCTCCACAAACTAAACCAACTGTAGTAATATTTAGACACAATAAAATGATACCAATTAAAACAATTTTATTTTTTGTGTCATATTGATTCATGGAGTACTAAAATTAAGCAGAGACCTTAAACTCAGGCTGGTTGGCAAAAAGACATCTACAGCTCAATATTATTACCAACAAGAAGAGCAGTTAAGTGAGATGGCTGTGCAATAGTATGAATATTTAATTAATAATTAGTCATGTAATTTCTCCTCAGGAATTATTATCCCTCAAACTGGTTTGTGAATTTAATTATTAGCAGGCTTTTTGTTTCTATGTCCCCCTCATTACTGTCAGGATTGATGTAACACAAACTTCATTAAAAATTAAAGCGAGAGTCTTAATTACAAGGCTACCCTAACTGAAGTTAGAATTAACCAAGACAGTGATGTGCAAATGAGCGCATTATTTAAGAAGCATGCTGGAAGTAGTTATGCTAATGTAGAAGGTTCCAGTAGCAGACCTTTTCGCTGGCAGTTGCATATTCATTAAATGCACTATGCAAATTTAATGTAGCAGTCTTAGTAATGCGTTGTTAATTTATTCAGATTTATTGAGTACGACTTGTAAAAAAAAAGTACAAATTTAATTACTCTATCTAGTAGGGATGGTATTAGGCGCGAGCCGAGGTTTAAAATGTTGTGAACTGGATTACTGCAGTTTGATGGAAGACGTGGTATCAAAGGACACAATTTTGATAACTGGGCTTGAAAGAATATTTGATTTACTTATGGAATGATCTAAGAAATCACTGAAATTGCACATGTTCCTTCCCAATAGGAGAGTAAAAAAAGTCTCGGTTGTATTAACTTTAGAGCGAAAGCAGCGCTGAGTCCACAGCCTAATGGTCCCTAATGACTCTTCCGAGACCAGTAAAGGTTATGGATTGAGAACCGCAGGAACCAAACTGTCTTTGTGGAAAGTTCACTGGTGGCCGCCTGCACGAGGAGGACCAGCGGAGGACGGGAAGCGAGGCTACGCTGTCCCGCTAAGGCGAGGAAGGCCGGGTCCCTGCAGGTGCGATGTTCACTCGGGGAGGGCGCTGGGTTGGAGCCCAGAGTGTCCAAACCCCGGACCCAGAGGAGGGATAGCATCCTTTAAAAAGTGGTCTGTAAACCTGACACCCCGTCCACACTACCCGAGTGGACACCATTCATCTCATCCCCTGGCAACCCTGCAGGGTGGGTTTTCTTATCCCCGTTGTACAGGCAAGAAAACCAAGGCCAAAATGGGAAGAGGAATGGAGGAGGAAAGAAGAGAATCCCAGTGCAGCCGCTGACCCTTCCCGGTGCCTGGTTCCACGACTCCTCTCCCTCCGTCTCCTCCTCCCCTGCCTTCACCCCCTTCGGGCTCTCCTCCAGCCTTCCTTCACTGCTTTTCCTTCCCTTTCAGAAATTCCTCTCTTCTTCCGGCTCCTTGCTGGTCCCTCCTTCCTTCCTCCGTCCCCTCCCCCTCCTCTCTCCTCTCCCCAATCCCTCGTCTCTCCCTTCCCCCCTCCTCTCTCCCCTCTGTCCTGTCTCCTCTCCCCCTCCTCTAGCCCCTCCCTTCTCTCTCCTCTCCCCCCTTCTCTCCTCCCCGTCTCTCACCTCCTCTCCCCCTCCTTCCTCTTCTCCCACTTCTTAACTCCCCATCCCCTTCTCTCCTTCCCTTGCCCCCTCTTCCTCTGCACCCCCTCATCCTCTCCTTTCTATTCCTCCTGCTTTCTTTCCCAGACCCTTTTCTATAGATAGCCCTTCCCTCCCTTCCCTGATTCACTTCTATAGATACACAAAGGTATATAGATGGAATTTAAAAACCTAACTGGCTTGACATTTTTACTTAGAACAACTGCTACAAAGAAGCATGAAGGTTAAATCGGAATAAAACTGTTTGACAAATGACCACTTCACCCAGGAGGACTTGTGTGAGGAAGGAAACTAGCCATGTGCTCCTCAACCCTGGCCACCAGAGCATGGTGCCTGCAGCTGCCCGCACTGGGTTAGGTTAACTTGGAATGCTCTGCCCCCATCCTTTAAGAATTTTAACTTGGGCAGGGCCTTTAATCTCAGCACTTGAGAGGCAAAGGCAGATGGATCTCTGTGAGACTGAGGCCAGCCTGGTCTACATGGTGAGTTTCAGGCCAGCTGGAGCTACAGGGAGACACTGTCCAAAATTAATTAATTAATTAATTAATTAAGAATTTAAACTTCTTGGTCTTTATAATCACAAAAGCAAATCCTGTGTATTTTTGATACAATTACTATTTTATTTTGGTTTGGGGGGACACTACCTCAAATCAGTTAATCTTTTGGAGGAAAATCAATACATACTTTACACAGCTCCAGTAACAGACAGGCTAAATTATGATTATGAATCATGTTGAGTGCCTGGTCCTCAACACCCATCTTTGGAGGTGGTCCAAGCACTCTGATATATGTAGGCAGTCTGACCTGCACCGATTCATCTCTATCCACATCTGCCAAAAGGAGAGGCAGAGTGATCTAGCTCTTAAGGCAGACTTATGAATTGATCACACTAAAACTTGATGTTAGAAAAAGATCTTTCTGAATAATTCATCAGGATCCAAAACTGTCAATGACAAAGCAGGCCTCCTGGATCCCCTTTGTGAATCTTTTCATCTTCCTCCATTTAAGGCCCCAAGTTCTAGAAAGGGCTCAGCTGTAGCCGTTTCCCTACTGGCTGCTGCCTATACTCTGTTGATGCATAACATTTGGCTTTGCATGGTATACAGTACGCACCCTCTCCTCTTGTGTATGTGTGTGTATGTGCAGGAATGTGTGTACCACTAAGTCACATACTTGTGGATCAGGGACTGCTCTTGCTTGTCTTTGGGAAGCAGCAGTAGTGTGCTGAGAAGCGCTTAATCAGCTCTCTTTAAGAAGGCTCTGGGGCTCCGGAGGTGATAGCAAAGTGCTGGCCACAGGAGCATGAAGAGCTGATTTGACTCTCTGAACATGGTGACACGTGCTTAATCCCAGCATTGGGGGGCCAGAAACAGGCAGATCCCTGGGGCTTGCTGGACAACTAGCCTGGCAAATTGGTGAGTTCCAGACCAACTGAGAGAACCTGTCTTACAAAACAGGATGAGGGGCCGAAGAGATGGTTCAGCCATTAAAAGAGCACTTGCTGCTCTTCCAGAGGACCCAAATTTGAGTCCCAGCACCCATATCAGGTGACTTTCAACCACCTGTAACTCCAGTTCCAGAGATTCTGGCTCCCTCAGGTATTGCATGACATGGGTGCACTTACATACATGCAGGCAAAGCAGCCATACACACAAAATGAAAATAAATAATAAATTAAAAATTAGTAAAAATAAATCTTCTAAATTTTTTACTTTATTTTAAAATTATGTACATATGTGATTGTGTGTAGGTATGTGCATGTGAGTGCAGGTGCCCATGGAGGCCAGAAGAGGGCATCAGATCCCCTGGAGCTGTAGTTACAGGCAGTTGTGAATTGCCTGATGTGTGTGCTGGGAACCAAACTCAGGTCCTCTGCAAGGGCTGTTTTCACTTTAACCACTGACCCATCTCTCCAGCCCTTAAAAATAAATCTTAGGCTGGGTGTGGTGGCACACGCCTTTAATCCCAGCACTTGGGAGGTAGAGGCAGGTGGATCTCTGTGAGTTCAAGGCCAGCCTGGTCTACATAGTGAGTTCCAGGACAGCTGGAGCTACAGGGAGACCCTGTCTCACAAAGACCAAAAAAAAAAAAAAAAAAATCTTAAATAAAAGATGAACAGCTCCTAAGGAACACAGCCAAGGTTGACCTGTGGCCTCACACACATGTGCACACACACACACCCACCTATACTCAATCACATGCACACACACCAACATAAACACACATATAAGTAACAACAATAATAAAGTAAGGCTCAGCTCTGTTTGGTGTTTACTTGGTGATGTTCTCACCATATTGATTTCAAGGTGCAACTGCACGTGAAGTCACTTACAGCAGAGATAAGAAGAGGGGTGAACAGTCACACACAACTACACAGTAAATCTGTTCACCTCTATGTAGACAGGGCAGTGTTAAATAACTCTCCTAGTATATCTAGTAGCAAAATGTATGAAAATAAATGTGAAATAAAGAGTTTTTCACACTCAATAGTTTTGCTTTTAATGCAGTGTACTTCTCTATACATTTATATAATCACCAATAATGTGTGGGTTAAGGAAGCTCGCAAAATTTTCCAGAACTCAGCAGTCGGCTCCAGTTTACCCATGAGTTATGGGAAGAAAAGAACTTATTAAGAACATGACTGCAACCAGAGTTGGAGAAGATGCTCATCAGTTAAGAGTACTTACTGCTTTTGCAGAGAACCTGGGTTTGGTCTCCACTACCCACATGGTGGGTCACAACTCCAGTTCCAGGGGACCTGACGTCTTCTTCTGCCTTCCACAGACCCCAAGCATGCATGTGATACACATACATACATGCAAATAAAACATGCATGCATGCACACAAAGTGAAATAAACAAATGCTTATAAAAAATATCAGGACCCAAACAAGAAACCAGCAGGACTGTTTCTGCCATTATGGTGGGGCTGTGTTATTACCACCAGGGGGAGGAACCAGACCTCAAAATAAGAATTTTATCTGACTTATGCTTATAGAAACATCCTAATTTCATAGCATCTGTTAAGATTTTAAAAAATATTTTATTATTTTTTATTTTATGTGTATGAGTGTATTACCTGCATGTGTGTACATGTGCCTGTGTCCTGCAATGTCTGTGGAGGTCAGAACAGGGCGTTGGATTCCCCTGAAATTGGAGTTTTGGACATTTGTTAGCTGCCATATGGGTGCTGGAAATCAAATCCAGGTCCTGTTCAAGAGCAGCCAGTGCTCTTAACCACTAAGCCCTATCTCCATTGCTGGAAAAGGTTGGTGTTTCAACAGATACCATTCTATTGAACAGAGATCAGAAAATTGTCTTTTGTGGTGGTTGTTGCTTTTTGAAACAGAGTCTCATACTATACCCCAGGCTAGCCTCAAATTCACAGCAATCATCTTGCTTTGGCCTCCTGAGTGCTGGGATTATAGAAGGGAACCATGACTCCTGGCCTACACAGAGGCATATGGGCATGCTCATAACCAAGATATGTGGGACAAGCAGGAGGAGAGACTCAACACTGATGCTGGCCTCACACACTGCTGGTGCTGTGCCAGATGCTAAGGTGCAAAGATAAAAGTGACTAGAAGGCTCCTGGACTAGGGACCAAGGGTAGTACTTTAGTTTTGTTTCGTTTTGCTGTGATAAAACACCTTGACAAAAGTAACTTAAGGGAGAAAGGGTTAATTTGGCTCACAATTCCAGGTTTCAGTTCATCACAGCAGAGAAGTCAAGATGGCAGGAACTCCAAGTGACTAGCCACATCAGATCCATAGTCAAGAGTTGTACTTGCTGCTTTTCTGTTACTGTGATTAAAATGTCATGACCAAGAGCAACTTAAGGAAGAGTTAATTCTGGCTTGAGGTTCTAGAGGGAGAGTCCATCACGATGGGAAGGCATGACAGCAGCAGCAGGAAGCTGGCTGATCACATTTTCTTATCCACACACAAGAAGCAGAGAGATCGAGCAAGAAGTAGGGTGAGACTATAAGCCCTCAAAGCCCACTCCCAGTGTAGAGCCTCTTCCAGCAAGCCTGCCCCTCCTAAAGTTTCCATAACCTCAAAGCACTACTAACTGGGGTGTTCAAATACATGAGCCCATGGGAGACATTTCTCTTTTAATGTCTTAAAGAGTAGAGAGCAATGGATTAATGCATGCATGCTAGTGCTCAGCCTGTTTTTCTCCACTCTTTCACAGTGGAACCCTCTTCCCAGGGAATGGTGCTGGCCACAGTGGCAATTAATGTAATCAAGATAATCCCCCATAGACATACCCATAGGCCAATCTAATCTAGAAACCCCCCAGACTCTTCCCAAGTGATTCTAGATAGTGTCAAGTCAACAGTTAAGACTATCACAGGTGGGCTCCTTGTAGTTAAGGAATTCAGATAAAAGAAGGTGCAGAGACAGGGAGCAAAGTCTGGAAGAATGCACTCTTTTGCTTATCAGCAAAGGATTCTGAGGCTGGTGTGTGTCTGCCAGTGGTCTGTAACACAGCCCCTTGTAGGACTGTGAAGGTCTGGAAACTGATCCACTAAATGAAGCCCACTGTGATTATCCAACTCATCACCCACACTATGTGATGACCCTGCTTGTTTTTCTGCCCCACATATTGAACAGTAAGGTCTAGGACAGGACTCAATATCTACAGGGCTAGCATAGGGCCTAGCCTATTGCTAGGCCAAATACCATATCCATGGAAATGAATGAGTGACTGTGTCCCTGTCCTCACCCCCTAAGAACTAAGAGATGTACTCAAACCAGCCAAGACACCTGGAAGAGACAGACAAGCTGAGCTGCCTAGAAGAAACTGAAGTCACCTGAGCTGCCTGGAAGAGGACAGTCTCCCACCTGTGAAGCTACTGCAGGCTGTGCAGTTGAGCTCCAGGTTTACTGCTTTCCTGAGCTGTCACCCATACTGGGGTGGGATTTGGTGATGCCCCTCACCCTTACTCCTGTAAGTAACCTCAATAAAAACTCATTGGTTGACAAAATTGGACTTTTGTGCTATCCTTACTTTGGTATGTCATTGGTTCCCTACTTAGGGTGCGTAGATGTTTGTTCACATCTCCCAGGAACAGTTTCTCAGATACCTCCTTTCTACGATTCAGGAAGATGCTTCTGACTGAGCCAGACCTGAGGGCATCAGGAGAGGCTCAGACCCCAACACTTTACTTCCCTGCTCTGAGGACCACGAGCCAAAACAGCAGACATTTCTTCCTAGGCTTTGCTTTCTAGAACTTCTGGGAGTTTTCAGGATCCAGGGATTAGGGCTGAGGATGTAATTCAATTGGTACAATCCTAGGCTCCATCCCCAGAGTCCCATAAAGCCAGTTATGGTGATGCACATCTGTAATCCTACCACTTTGGAGGTGTAGACAAAAGGACCAAGATAGCCTCAGCTACATAAAGTTTGTGGCAGCCTAGGATACATGAGACCCTGTCATAAAACAATACAGTACAACACAAAACAATCCACGGATTTGACCCGAATCCTCACAGGAGCGGTGGTTGTTTCAACAGGCTCAGATGGGACCTGAGGCTGTGAATTAAGCCATACACCCGAGAGAGAGAGAGAGATGAGAGGCTTGCAGCTTAGAGCAGGTGGATGCCTTCTTGCTTCACCTGTCCTAAAGTGTGCGTTATGAATTCTGGGATATCTAAAGATTGTCATGCCTTTCCCTCACCAATCTTGTTGATGAGACTGATGTTCCACCTTTGAGGTCTGGGAGTATTAAATCACCTGGAATGAAAATTCCCTAGACTAGGAGAAATGGTAACAGTAATAAATGAATACTTCACACTTATTGATCCCTGCCTCTGTAACTAAGAGTTACAGAAATCACTGTGCTGAGGGCTGTAAATGTCTCATCTCAGCTGCTCCTCAGAACAGTGCCATGAGGAGACACCATTATTCCCACTGTCTGGAGAAGAGCACTGAGGTACTAAAAGATTTAATAATGTATCTGAGACTCTCTAGCTGATAAATACTAGATCAGGGATCAGATATAGTGTTTCTGATATGAATCCCACGTGTTCAAAGCTGGCATGGTGTGACTACCTGATTTGGGGAGCAAGGTTGGTATCAAAATGGTCAGTTATGACCAGGGTCTTCAAACACTCCTGAGGAACAGGATCACATGAGTACTGGTTAATCATGAGGCTGTCTAAGACTGCCCAGTTGTTTTAGATCAATGGTAGTCTGAGGTGGTTTACTAGAGTTTGTATTTAATGGGGCTCTTGTTCTCAAGGATGCTTGGGAAACTCTCAGGAACCAAAATGGACTTGGAGATACTGGTCCTATGCCTGTTCTCACCATGATAGAAGACCTGGTTTTAATCTACCCAGAAATATTAACTTGAAGATTAAACAGGAAACCAATGGGTTTTCAAGCAGGGAGATGTAAGGAGGTACCATGGCTGGAATATGAACATCCCCCACAGGCAGGGACATGAACACTTGCTCCCCAGCTGGTGCTGCTATTTGGAAAGTATCTGGAAACTTTAGGAGGTAGGACTTACATAGAGGAAGTTGGTCAGCAGTAGTCTGCCTTTGATGGTTATGCTTGGTCCCCAGGTCCTCATTCTCTGCTTCCTGTCCATCATAAAATAAACAACCCTCACCTCTGCATGTTCCAATGGGCCCAGAATCAATAGAGCCAAGGATTGACACTCCTGAAACCATGAGTCAAAATAAATTCTTCCTTCTTGAGGCTGTTTCTGCTAGGTATTTTGTCACAGTCATGATAAAAGTAGCAAATACATGAGATTAAAGATAAGCAGAGGTCAGAGTACTGATGAGTTGTGAGCAACAGGATTGGGGGAAAATTCCCTACAAAAATCCAGGGATCTGGGCTTTTCCATTTTCCTCAACCTCGATTTTCTGATCTGCAAAATGGTGATGAAAATCATAAATATGATCATAAAATCATAATGATGTAGTGTGAAGAGTGAGAGCTAAGCTGGACTAGCACAATGAGTGCGGCCTCTGGTCCCCCACAGCCAGGCTCCTGCCTCAGCTATGCCACTTGCTGCCTTCTCTTCTCAGAGCCTCAGTTGCCTCTTGTGTAAACAGAGGAGCAAAGCAGGACCCACCTTCTGGGGTGCTTGTAAAAACTTAGTCATTTAATTAAATTTATCTATTTATTTATTGTAAAGTACTTAGCACAGTGCTGGGACTTGTCATTGCATTGATGACTTGGTATCTGATAGGTTCTAATGCATGTTGAGTTTTTCCTCCTCAAATAACAGAACTGAACCTAAAAGCCAGGTCCCTGGCACATGGCTACCTCACACTGTTAATTCTCTAGTCAAAAGTGGAAAGTGCACCTGGATATATCAGCAAGGATCTGAAAGGACAAGACAGTGGCTAGCCTGAAAGGGCTGTTTCCACCCTTGACTCCTGCACTGTTGGTTCTGTTGTGGAGGGCATGCCCTCCCCAATGCCCCTGAGGAAGTTGTGCACAATTCATTTCTCCTCTTTGAGCTAGGTCCCTTCATTTACAAAAGGTTCCAGCTGTGAAATCCTAGGGTTCAATGAAAAATACTCCTTGAACCTCACCTTCAAACGTCACTCATTCTGCTGGAAATTCTGGGAGTGGGATACCTACCAGGAGACTGGGTCATCATGACTTTCTACTCAGTAACTAACCTTTCTGCTTAAGACCCCTCAGTCATACAGAGTTTCACATGCCCGTGGCTTTGCTTAGCTCATTCTCCTGAAATGATGGTCTTAATCATAAATTCTAATTGGAACAGGATCCACTGCAATTTATTCCTAATGCTTTAGAAAAGCAGACATGTTTCCAGGAATAAATTGAGATGGATTCCATTCCAATTAACAGTTTGATTCGGTTAAAGTGTGGTTAACCCACTACTGTCCTCGGATCACCACCCAGCTTACAAATGGCAAGTGGCTGAACCAGCAAGGACATGAGCACTATCTAAACACAGTCACCCTTGAAGTACTGGGAACCAGATCCCTTCACCCTGTTGCCTCACCTTGGCCATCTAAGGGGGCACAATCAGTTAACTCACTTTGATCTTCCCAAATCATATTAGTTTATCAAAAATAGAAGTTTAGGATGTTCTCACCTTACATCAGATTTGGTTTAAGGAATGGACTCTGCAGCTGTCAGGCCAGTCAGCTAGATACACAGGTATTCTATATCACAGTATTTACTTACTATTGCATGTGTAAGTGATGATGGGGGAGAACGGGTGGGTACACATGCTTCGGCACATGTGTAGAGGCCAGAGGACAACTTCGCAGAGTTGGCTCTCTTTTTCTCAGGTCACCAAGCTTGTGTGGCAAGTGTCTTTACCACTGAGTCATTTCACCAGCCCTGTGTCACAGTTTTAATGCAGAATTCCTTCTCAAGCTTTGCTCTTAAGGTCTTGACTTGAGTAGATGAAGCCCACTCATATCATATGTTTTAGATAGATGATAGATAGATAAGATAGATGATAGATAGATAGATAGATAGATAGATAGATAGATAGATAGATAGATGATAGATGATAGATAGATAGATAGATAGATAGATAGATAGATAGATAGATAGATGCATATACATATATACTATATTCAGGGACTACAGAAGGAGCAGGCATGAGGCACATGACTCAGGAGCACCCAGTGCCATTTGGCATCATGTTAGGATGTCTGCCATAGAACACCCCATATCTTGGGCCCCCAGGTAGGTTTTCCCCAAGGCAGGGATCAAGATGTGTTAGGCAAAGGCAGGGACATGTCTTTTGACAGTGTAGTTAAATCAGACTCATAGACATTCCTATGCCTATGGATGCCACAGCCATAGATTTCTGTAAACCAGAAGGTAAATATTTATGATTGAACGGCCAGCCTCACAGGCACACCCGGGAGACTATGACCAAAACAAAGCCTTAGAATTTCCATTTCCACTGGGCAAACAGGAAAATGAGATGATGTAAAATTGATGTGTGTAGAAAGCAGAGTGATAGGCATTTACATCTATTTAATTAAGGAACGCATTGTAACCTCTATTTACTTCTGTTTAATTAAGGGATTGCTCATTTCAGAGGAGGCATCATGCTGGGCCTTCTACTACTTTTGTGATTCAAAGCTCAACTAAAGATGTATGGGAAATAGTTTGGTGATCTTTGCTCAGTCCCTAATGGTGAGAGCTTCATATTACAAAGCCAATAAACAATGTTGCCAGACTTGCAAAAAGAGAATCAAGGGACTTATCAACAAAATGATCTCTTCGAAGCACAGGAGGTCATCCATGAGAATGTATGTTATTCTGCGATAATTTTGACCAAAATTTATAAGCACAGTGAATTCCTTGTGGAATAACCAGCTATATTTAAAAAGAAATAAAAGAAAGAGCCAAGGAAAATGAATGGAATTTTATAGGCTCTTAAGAGATATAGAATTTATTTAGCACGTTAAGCAAGCTAAAACTGTCCCCTAACACAATTAAGCAAGCCCATACAGAAGCAGAGTTACGGGGAAACAAAACACAAAGGGCTATATTTTTATATACACAATTTATATACGTGGCAGCTGACATCTGACTGGTAATGATTTAATATTTTTCCCCTCAGAAGAGGAGTTTCGGATCCAACATGACTCATTATTTCATCTGACAATTTATTAGCCATTTTGAGATTGCCCTAAGATACACCCCTGGTATAATCCTACATGTTTATGTTCTGTGAGTCACAGTTAAGCATGAAAGAGTGGACAAAGAGATATTTGAAAAAGGAGGAGGCAAGATGGCTGGTAAATCTAGGGGGTATCCAGTGCGGAGAAGGGAGTCTAGGCTCTCCATCCAACTTGCTGGCTACAGTTACCCAGTTAGTTCCCATATCTCCATTGAAAATCACTAGCTAGCCTGTGTACCAAGGCATTAGCTGACTCATTAGGTAAAGTCCTTATCTGGGTACCAGCCTGTTGCATGCTAAATCAATTTCTATTCACCCCAGGTAGAGAGAACAATGACAGGCCAAAGAAAGGGTTCCAAAACAAGCCCAGTTTGGTGAACCAATGAGATTCTGGGGGTCACTTATAGGAGCATGGATGACAAAGTCAGCCATATCCCTGAAAATCCCACCCCAGCCTGTCTCACAGCTCAGGGAAGCTGTACCACTGGAGGCCCTTGCTCAGCTTGCTGGCAACTCTCCCCTCCTTTGCAGGTGTTTACCACCCATACAACCTGAAGGAAGAGCTTCATAAGGCTTGTGGGTTTCTTGTAATTTCTATGAGCTTTATGATTCCCCCTTCCCTTCATAGGGAGTATAAAAATTTGGAGGAGACACAACACAACACAACATAACCTCCCTGGTATCTTCTCTCCATCTCCAGAGACCAGAATTGCCTTTCAAAATGGGGATCTCTAGAACCCTCCATCATACATAAAGTCAAATCAGAGAATGAAGCAGCACCAGGACTTAACAGGTCGCCTTGATTGATGGTTCCTTTTGTGCATGCCTAGATTTTAGCTCCCCTAGAGCAGTGGCCATACCTGATACCTGAGACAAACCTCCCAATATCTTTCCAGAAGTTTGTCATGAGCACAGGGTTAGCATGACAGAATGACTAATTGTTTGCTTCTTTTGGTTGATATTTTTTTACCCATTCTTAAATTAAACCATATATGTCATCACTGACTGCATTCCTCTCCCTTCCTTTCTATGTATCCAAGTTCCAGCATTTTGCCTAGACCAACAGAAAGTTTTTCTTCTCCCAAGACTCACCTGGCATTAGCCAACACTTCCACCTCTAAAGGCCTGTACCTCCTGATTTCCTGGTTGCTAAGGAGCAAGTGGAACCTACACTTATCTTTTAAAAAGTAGGTGTTGTTTCTCCAACTAGATGTTGATCATTATTTGACCCACCTGGGAACATTCTGCTCTTCACACACCAGCAGATGTCCAGGCCCACGTGCATGACAGCTGGTCCACTATGGAGGCTCAGTTGGTGATGGATTTGAGGATGGACTGCAAGAGGCAACATCAGAAGCTCCTTAAGAACAAGAGCCAAATCCATCTTGTTCAATGCTGGATTCACAGTACTACTAGAAATCTACTGAACCAACAGTTGAATAACTTTTTTTGAGATAGGGTCTCGCTATGTAGTCCTGGCTGGCCTGGAACTTACTATGTAGACCAGGCTGGCCTCAAATTCCGCCTTCCTTTGCCTCCTAAGTGTTGGGATTAAACACATGTGCCACCACACCTGGCACAGCTGAATAATTTGATGTTTGAAATGCAATGCTTTGCCACAAAATCTGAATCTTACTAAAAATGCACATTTGAGTTACTGACCATACAGGCACTTGCAGAAATACTTCTTCCCTGGGGAAGGTTTGGATTTGAATATATACAATAGTTTAAGACTCCTGAGTAGAGAGTCAACTCAAGAAACTTTTTCCAGAACCTGTTACATTGAGACACAAGAGGAGACATGGCAAGAATGAGGAGACAAAGGAGTCAATCCCTACCCAAGAGAAACTAAAGTCTAGCAGTGGAGTTCATTAGGGAAGCAAGCATGTGACACAAGGCAGACTGCAATGTGTCATAAAGAGGCATTAAAGTAAAGAGCAGTGAAGAATAAAGAACATGTGGCTGGAAGGTATAGGAAAGACTTGACAGAGGTCGTGTTGGGAAGAGAAACAGAAACAATGAAGACAGGTATTCCAAATGAAAGGGGGAAATACACTGGATAAGGGTACAAAGTTATGGAATGCTCAGAAAACAGCAAGTGGCTCAGGACATTTGAGGAAGAAATGTTAGAGTTATGATGGGACAGGTAGGCTGGGACCCTGGTAAAGCAGTCAAAGAATATTCTACAGAGAACACAGATAACAAAATAGTCTATATATGCCAAAAGCTTTAGCTCTCCTAATCCACAGCTGGGGAGGTGTTCGTGCTATTCAGTCTATTTGCAGAAGCTGAATTTGCTTTGAGGTCTAAATCACATAATTATTTTTTTGAGACAGGGTCTCACTATGTAGCCTAATCTGGCCTCAAAGTCTCAACCCTCCTGTCTCAACCCCTGGATTTCTAGCATCACCAGCACGTGCCATTCCCACCTGGTGAATTCTTGATTAGCCTTCAGCCCTGCCCTACCAAGAGTTCTGAAATTTTAAACTGTGCTCAGTGGAACCGTGGAGTCCTGTGGTTGTCCTGGATTGAACAGGACTGCTCTCTTTCAGATGGAATAGCTCTCCAGATCTTTTTATGGAAAGACACAGGAGCAAGCAGAGATGGAAAACTGTTGAATTATATGACTGTCCATTTTGAGGCCCAATGCCCAGAAATTTCAAGATTCAAAAATTATTAAAACGTAACTACTCTACCACGAAGAGTAAAAGATGAAAATTTGGTTACTCAAAGACTTTAACACAGAAATAAAGGATCTTCCTTCCCCCGGTGTGCTTTGTCTCCTTGTAGCCACTGTTAGGGGTGGGGATCAAGTTCAAAAAGCATGTGTGGAAAAAAATGACCACAGTTGATCACTGGCACATATGACTAAATAGGTACAATTAAGTTTGCTAAGCTTTTTTCCTAAGATTTATTTTTAGTGGTTTTTGTTTGTTTGTTTATTTTTTGAGAAGGGACTTTCTGGAGTCCCAGCTGGCCTAGAACTTGCTGTGAAGACTAGACTGACTTCAATCTCACACAAATCCATCTGCCTCTGCCTCTGCCTCTCAAGTGCTAGGATTAAAGGTGTGGGCCACCACACCCGCTACTTTTAGTTGTGTGTGTGTGTGTGTGTGTGTCTGTGTCTGTGTGTCTGTGTGTGCTACATTTGTGCACATGCCTACAAAGTCCAGAAGAGGGTATTAGATTCCCTGGGGCTGAACCTACAAGCAGTTATTGGCCACCCGATGTGAGTACTGGGCCCCTTATTCTAGATGAATAAGTACTGAGTCATCTCTCCAGCCCCAAGCTTACTAAGTTTTCAGTATTATTTTAAAAACTCTATGAACCTGGTCATGAGCCAGAAGGAGGTAGCTGCACAAAGTGTTTGGCAGCCAATAAGAGCACTTCAGATGTGTCATGGAAGACAAAGATGGACTCACTAAAGGATGAAGCCAGCTGTTAGTCCTGATGAATATATTCAGTATCTTATCTTCTATTTTGTTCCCCAATAGAGTTTAATTAAACATTGCTCCTAGTCAATGGCTCCTCTTTTTTCCATGCTGTTGTGATTATCTGAGTCTGTTCCACCACTGTGCATGGAGCTGAAACAGATGGCATGTCTTTTAACTTGTAGGATACCAGATCTTGAGAGACCACACCTGATGCTCACAGGTTTGAACAACCCACAGAGATCCTCGTTTGAGCTGGAGGGTTAGTCCTGTCAACTTGACAGGATTTAGAATCACCATGGAAAGAAACCTCTGGGCATGTCTATGAGGGAGTTTCTAGATTGGGTTAATTGAAGTGAGAAGGGTTACCTTAATGTGTGTGGCACTCCATGGGTGCTGGGCTGAAAAGGCAAAAGGCAGCTGAGCACCAGCATCCATCCCTCTGATTCCTGACTGCAGATGCAATGTGACCAGCTGCCTCACACTCCTGCAGCCATGACTTCCCCATCATAATGAACTGTATCCTCTTAACCTAAGTTCAAATAGACCCTTCCTCCCTGAAATTACTTATTATCACAGCAACCAGAAAAGTAACAAGTACTGTGTCTTTGATCCCCTCTACTTCCTCTCTTTCCTAAGCACTTTGTTCACAATATTAAGGAGAGATTCTTCATGTCCTATTTCAGTCAGCTGTTGTTCCGTGCTAGATCAACCATGAACTACTCAAAGTCAAGGACAAGACCTTCTTCATCACACCTGCTGTGGAGTAGGATTTCTGTAAGTAGTTCTTGAATTAAGGAGTATCCATTCCTATGTCCAATACCTGAAGGATTAGAGTCAGTCAGGTGGGGGCGGGTGGTCCTGGTGGCAGCCCCTCTGGTTAATTATCCCCTTCCAGTGAATAATGGGGCTTCAGCTCTCTGTCTGATTCTTTGATGAAGATGAAACTATTTAATCAGGTTTGGTTGCTCATCTCATCATCTCCCCACATCACACCCTTCCTGACGAGTTCATTAGCTGGAAGAAAAATTGATGACCTCGTTAGTTCTGCACTTTGGTTCACTTAGGACAAATTGGAGCTTTAGGATGTTGCTTAACTCTGTCCGTGGTAGGGTGGGGGTGACTCTCACTCTCTGGACTGTTTGGATAAACCATGCCCTTGGTGCATTTATGTGGCAAGGTTTCCTGGGAAGTTTCTGTTTGAAAAGAGTTTTTCCCAATGTAAATACTCCTCTCTTGGTGCTGAGGGAAGGTTTGCCTTCTTTCTATCCCTCTCTTTGAATTCTTTGACTCTGTCACCCACTGCTTTTCTATGAAAGTTTGTCACCCTCCAATGCTTGCTCTATTTCCTCCTCCCCTCTCCATCTAGGATGAATTCTTTGACATCTTCAAGGTCATAACTCAGTGAATTTGGAAGCAGCACCTGCTGGAATCTCAACAAAGGACAAGGAGCAAAAGAATAAATCAGTTCCCTCCCACTGAGTGGGCCATGATTCCAATTAGACTCCTATCAATTACCCTCAAGATAAAAGTACCCTCACTGCACCAATATCAATACTTTGCTGTACCAGTCGTTATTGTTTATTGGGCTTTACACCTGGGTCGAACCAATGATTGGTTTTCTCCCTTGGCAGCTTCTATAGTAGAAGGCTAGTCTTCAGTGAAGAGGCTTCCAGGTCAGTTCCAGCTCAATTACTCCAAATCCTGTATCTGAAATATGACCTGTCTTTAGCAATAGGATCTTACCTTCAAGTTCTTGGAGGCAATCAGGAGCTGTGACAATAGCCTATGTTATTCTGGGAGTCTCTTGGACTACCCTGACCAACAACTTGAAGGGAGGTTTCTCCTGCCTGACTTTATGTTTTTTGTTATATAGCTTTCAGCTATATGCGTATACTTGTATATTTGTTGTATATGTATTTTTAGTATGACTTTGAACTAATACATTTATTTCCTTTTGTTTTTTCATGCCACCTAAGCATTATTTATCACTCTTCTAAATTCTCAATGGGCAGGAACTCATGTGCAGTACATAGCCAAATACACATAACTGGAGAAGTCATAGATCCTAGAGAAAAACCTACTTTTGCCACATCCTTGGAACAATGAACTTTATTCTAAGTACGCATCCTCATATTCACAGACAACTGTACCTCTCACCCCTCACCAAAGAAGCTTCTTTTTGTAACAGACGGAGACTATTACAGAGTTCCAGAAATGGTCAAACACGGAGATTAAGTGTCTATGACACATCTTCAATGCAACCTCTACACTTAGGATGAGTGCACCTCCTAACCTCGCCAGAGAAGTTTCCTTATGCAGCAGATAGTGCTTAACACAGAAACACACAATTGACCAATGTGTATAGAACAAGAGTCCTTATCCCTTAATAGGACACCTATTTCAAACCTCTGCCTCCCAAGGCTCAGGGATTGCTGAGGAAGAGGAAGCAGAAATATCACAAGAGCCAGAAGGGGTGGATGACCACAAGCAAATAGAATCTTCCAGACAACTGGTCAGTTGCTCATATGTGAACTCACAGCAATGGTGACAGCATGCACAAGTCCTATGCAAGCTCAAACCAGACAAAATCTCAGCATTGACATGGGGAAGTGTGTAAGAAATCCCAATCCATCCTAAGGAACTTTTGGAAATCGATGGCTGCTGGGATCACGGAAAACAATATCTAACCCACACTAAGGGGCATTTGGGGACACAAATTGAACTCTAAGGCCATATTACACATATGAAAGTACATTAAATTAGGCAGGGGGTGGTAGGAGGAGGTGGGGATGGGGAGGGATCTGAATATACTTTCAAACTATAATATATGAAAAATGCCAAAGTTCAATTAAAAATTTCATCTGGGAAAAAGGATAAATCAAAACCACGGACAGGACCTCAAAAAGGCAAGTGATGACAGAGATGTTGGCTTCTGTATGCCTGTTTAACCACCACAGAAGCAAAATGTGTAGTGAATTTTGGTCCTGTCCAGTGGCCTGTCTTGTCAAGTAGAACACATTGACAAGGAGAGGCTGGATAAGGGTGATCCTTGGGATTGGGGCAGAAGGTGAAGGCTAACAGTCCTAGGAAATATTCCATTTCCACATCTTCAAATAGTCTCCTTTTGCGCACTCACCCCATTTTCCTGACAAGACCCTAAAGGATCTCTCTAGAAAGCCTTTCTTGTTCTCCTCCTCTCACCACTCCCCATCTCCGTGTTAACTCTCTCGCTTTCTTTAACGCATTCTCAATGTTGCACCTGGCACACTAGATGAAGATTCATTGAAACAGGATTCTGCCTTACAGAAGCAACCTATACTTTCTGCATCCTTAGAGCCAAACATGAACCTCCCATCAAAAAGATGCTAAATAACTATCCATCAAATGAAAGAATAGTGGAAGGCCAGCTTGCAGAGGGGCTATGGCCGCAGAAGAGGGTGTGACCTATGGACCCGACAAAGCCTCAAGGGCCCATGGTGAAGGTCAAGGCACAACTCCAGCTTTACTGGCAGAGTGGAGTGTAATGCAGAAAAACTGAAGCAGGAGGTCAATCCCATGGCCTAGAACAGCACTGTGCCTTGCACTTTATTTTTAAGATTTACTTTAAAAAATATTTTATTTATCTTTATTTTATGTATATGAGTATTTTGCCTACATGTATGTAAGTGTACCCATGACTTTCTGCAGACACCAGAAGATGGTGTCAGATTTCCTGGAACTGGAGTTAAGAACAGGTGTTACCTGTCATATGGGTACTGGGAACTCTGGTCCTCTGGAAGAGCGGCCAGGGCTCTCAACCTCTGAACCATTTCTCCAACCCCAAATACTTTGCATTTTAAATGAGTGTTTGCCAGATGTTCTTAAGATGCAGGGGCTGCCAAGATGACTTAGTGGGTAAAGATATTTGCCGTGCCTAGTGACTTGAGGTCCATCTCCAGAATATGCATAAAGGTAAAAAGAGAGAACTGATTCCACGAAGTTGTCCTCTGACTTCTACATGTGAGAGTTTTAATGATGTTTTTAACACACAGCAAATGTTATTGACATTGATTTAGCTACTTCTTTGCATTGAGTGTCTGGATTTGTGCTGAGTAACTTCTAAATAAATTCTTATTTTTCAAATGTTTTCCATTTTAAAATGGCTTTAGGGCTGTGAAGATAGTTCAATCAATAATATGCTTGTTATACAAGCACAAGGACCTGAGTTTGATCCTCAGCACTTATATGAGAAGTAAAGCATGACAGCACAATCTTGTAATCGCCACACTGATGCCAGGGGGCCAGCTAGCCTGGTCTAATTGGAATCCATGAGTTCCACGTTCAAGGGAGAGTTCCTGTCTCAAAAAACAAGGTGCATAGCTCCTGAGGAACAACACTCAAGGCTGACCTCTGGTTTCCACATGCATATGCATAGACATGTATCAGTGTGTGTGTGTGTGTGTGTGTGTGTGTGTGCGCGCGCGCACACGCACACACACCTCATAGCTTTATATGTTGTAACACACAAACACATAGCTCTTTGCTGGGCTAAACCCAGGTGTCTGGGGTGTTGCAAGCCTTCCCTGGGGTCATGCTTGTTTGGAAGAGACCAATCAGTGTTCAGTTGTTCACAGGAGAAAACCCACTCTATCCACTGTAAATCAAGTCCAGTGCAGGGAGGTTCCCTGACAGTTTCTGGGACAGCTCTGGGGACACACATTGAAGTGAAGGACTTCTGTACTGAAGCTTGCTGTTCACACGCCACATTTACATGTGATGCACCAACTCCTTTCATTGTCTCAACACGGAATTCCTAAATTATTCCCTATTAGTTCAAGAATCTGGCCTGGATCCAGGGGTACAGCCCTGAAGAACAGTTCCCCCTCTGGGAGCTATGTTCTGTAAAGATTAACTTAGAAGAGATGCTGGGAACTTGCTGCCTATAGTGAAAATTCACTTAGAAACACAGTTAGAAATGGGTTGGAAATGGGGCCAGGGAGATGCTGGTCAGTAAAGTACTTACTGCACAAGTATGAGGACCTGCATTTGATCCTCAGAAACCAAATAAAACCCAGACATGGTGGGTGTGCTTATAATCTCATCACTGGAAAGGCAAAGACAGGTAGGTCCCTGGGACTCCTTGGCCAGCTAACCTAGCCTACTTGGTGAGCTCCAGGGCAGTGAGAGACCCTGTCTTCATAAATAAGATGGACAGCACCTGAGGAATGATCCCTGAGGTTGTCTTCTGGCCTCCACACTTATACTAGTGTATGTAAACTTGTACACACACACACACACACACACACACACACACACACACACAGACAGACAGTAAGTTAGAAGAAAGAAGAAAGAAACTGGGACCAACAGAGGGTAGGTCAAAGCTGTCTACAGTTTTGACTTGACAAAAGTCCTGCAGAGAGAATCAGACTATGCAACAGGAAATAGACGAGGCATCTTCGTGACATGTTCACACATTTCCACAAGCTGGCTGTCCCATGAGTTGCCCAAGGTCAGAATGGATCCTCACTCAAATGTGCATCATCTCTTATTTCCCTTCCCAGGGTCCAGACTCTAGTAAAATGTGACTGTCTAGCAAATGAAAACACTTGTGGTTCTCCAGATAATCCCGTGAGGCAGACACGGCACAAAGTTGTCTCACTTGATGCTGAAGAAAGCAAGGCCTTGGGTAGGTAAACGTGTTCTCTGACCGCCACAGGTCGTAAATGATGGAAACAAGCTTAAGACTCCAGTCACTAAGGAAACACAAGCTAGCTTTAAAGATCAGAAAATATGGGGTGCAAAAGATGCCTCAGTCAGTAAACTACTTGTCTTGCAAGTATGAGAACCTGAGTTTGAACCCCAGAACTCAAATAGAAAAGCCAGGCAATTAGTGGAGCATGCTTGTAGTCTCAGCGCTAGGGAGGAGACAAAGTTACCTGAGGGTCACTGACCAACCAGTCTAGTGAATGGGTGAACTCTAGGTAAAAATGAAAGGCCTTTCTCAAAAACCAAGATGGAGAACAACTCAGCAAGTGAGAAGGGTGCCCAGAATTGACCTCTGGCCTCCACATGCATTTGCACACACATGCACACACACACGCACACAAACATGTACATGCACACACACATAAATATGAGGGGATGTGAGACAGTACATGGTGGGTGGGGATAACATTGATGGATATTAGTATTTTAATAAGATGCTCACTGGCTTCATGCTGATGCTTACACAGGACTTAGAATGCAAATCATAATCCTACAGCAAGGATCTTCCCATTTCTTCCTGCTTATGGGTACCCTAATAAGCCTATAAAGAGAGGGCAGGAGTCCGTTTCATGTAAACAAGCTGTTCCCACCTTTCACTGGGCTTGTTACAAAGATGCCCCTTTAACACTTAGCATATGCGACCGACATCTGGTTACATAGCTTCCTAGGGAATTTCAAGGATTTATTCATAGCTAATTAGGCCCACCTGTTCTCTCCCCCACAGGAGCAAGATCCTGCAAAAGGGTAACTGTGCTTTCCTGAAGCAGGCTCCCCCATGCACCTCCTACCCCGCGCACCTCCTACCCCATGCACCTCTTACCCCATGCAACTCCTACCCCACACATCTTCTACCCCATGCATCTCTCACCTTGCCCTGCCTCCACCTAGAATGGCATATAGGCAGGAAAGGCTTGATGAACACAGGGAGGGGTCACAATTCCATTTGTGACAATCTGACAATTAGAGGAGATTAATCTATGACATGGCTGGGAGCTGTGGCTTCTGCTCTCAGTTTTTACAGTGGCTCTTGTTGCTAGCACCCTCCCCAACCCCAAAGCATATCTACATTCCAGGGCAAAGGGAGGGTGCCAGCAGGTCTTCCCATCTTGTTTTGGTTGTGATTGTCTTTTGTGTGACTCTGTGTGTGTGCACATGAATGCTTACATGCATATTCATGTGTGTGCTCGCGTGTGCACTTGTATGCATGTGCAGAGGCCAGAGGACAACCTTGGGTGTCATTCCTCAGGAACCATACATTTTTTTTGTTTTAACCTTTGATTTTTGTTTGTTTTTTGCTTTTTTTTTTTGTTTTTTTTTTTTTTAATTTTTTTTTTTTAAATTTAAATTTCAGTTTTTAAAAAA
>NW_008341422.1:1612819-1640167 GCF_000622305.1 Nannospalax galili | reverse complement strand
GGGCCCAAACTAGGAGTATAGAACGGCGGGAGGGATGGAAGGGGGAATGTGGCTTAGGGAGTCCTGGCACGGAGAGCTGCACTATAGACTTACCCCAAGAGGCCTGAGGATAGTAGTCTCCATACATTTTTTTAATAGAGAGTCTCTCACTGGCCTGGAACTCACCAAGTATTCTAGGCTGGCTGGCCAGCAAGCCCCAGGAACCTGCTTGCCTCCATGTCCCTAGCTTCTCAGCATGCTCATAGCACATGACAATTTCCCAGCATAGTGCACCTTACACTTTATCTAGTGGCGAAGGCAAATTTGTGAGACTGAAGCCTCTACATTTTGGAGTGAGAGGGAAATAAGGTAGAAGAATCCACCAAAAATTACAAAATTACATATACAAAATAACACACTTATTTAGAATTACAATAGAAATAAATTCAATAAACCAACAAATTAAATAATATAAAATAAAATAAAAATAATCAACCAGGGCTGGCGAGGTGGCTCTGCAGTTAAGAGCACTGATTGCTCTTGCAGAGCACCCGGGTCCAATTTCAGCATCCACGTGGTAGCTACAAACCACCCTTAACTCCAGTTCCAGGGGAATCCGAAGCCCTCCTCTGACCTCTACGGCATGCACGACATGGATGCACTCACATACATTCAGGCATAAAATAAAAATATAAAACATAAAATAAAAATAATAAAATATAAAAAATAATAAACCAACAAATATCACAAGGATCACAAAACCTTTATCTGGTTGGCCTATTTCCATAATTCCTTCCCCAAATGTTTTCTAGTCACAAACACTACTAGTTGTCTTTTCAAGTGACAATTTAATAATAATTTTCTGTGGCAAAACCTCAAAGATAATTCTGTCTTTCCTCCCAAGGTGGTCAGTGAAACAAATTTCACTTATTGATCATTCTCTCCACAAACTGTTACTGTCACATCTGTTGTTGGTTTCATTTTTAACGCTTTTGGAAATCTCCGTGTATTCCTTTCATGCAAGACTATGAGACGTCAAAAGAACAACTTTTCTTATGCAACAAATTTTAAATAGTCTTTGAAAGGACGGCATGTGCTAACCATTTTATCCTCAGAGTCCTCCCTGGGGATACATGGACCATGAAAGTTGTGTTTTCCTCACTCAAGTCCTATTTCGTAGACGTGCATCCTGGTTAATGCTCGAGTCGATATTTTGGTGGCAGTGCAGAGGGTACAATGTACCACACAGAAGTATCTGCTGTCTGTAGTCCTGCTGAAGTTTCCTGCTTATAAACACAAGTGTTACTATAAATTCTTTGCATTTGCACAAGTGCATGTGTGTATATGATGTGTGTACATATGCATGTGTAGGCCAGAGGACAATGTCAGGTGTTGCTTTTCAGGAGCCGTTCACCTTGCTTTTAGAGAGAGCACCTCTCATTTGACCTGGAGCACACCAACTTGGCTAGGTTGGCTGGCCAGCAAGCCCAAGGGTCCACTTATCTCCACCTTGCCAGGACTGGGATTATAGGCATATGCCACCACTCCTCATTTTTCATGTGGGTTCCAAGGACTGAACTCAGGTTCTCATGCCCCCATGGCAAGCACTTTCCCAAATGAGCCACCTCCCTGGTCCTTGATTCTTATAAATTCTATGTCATGAAATTCTTTTTTTAGAAAGACTTTTTAATTAATTAATTTATATATTTTTGGAGTTTTTGGAGACAAGTTTTCCCTGTAGCTCTAACTGACCTGGAGCTCACTATGGAGACCAGGCTGGCCTTCACCTCACAGAGCTCCACCTGCCTCTGCCTCCCAAGTACTGGGATTAAAGGGGTGTGCCACCACATCCAGCTATTATAATTTTTATGTGTATGTGTGTACCTTCATGAGTTTATGCATACACATGCATGCAGGGGCCCAGGGAGGCCAGAAGAGGGTGTCAGATCCCCTGGAACCAGAGTTGCTGGTGGTTATGATCTGCCATGTGGATGCTGGGAACTGAGTCATCTGCAAGAACAATCCAGTCCCTGAGTCATACAGTTTTGGAAAATGTATACTCACTGTGGACTCTGGATTGCCTGGTGATGCAACCTCTTTTCTGCTGGCTCTAACCACTGGTTTTTCCTCCACTATCCACACACATTTGGTGTTCAGGTGACCCAAGGACACATTCACATTGCTCTAGTATCTCTCATTTTTCTGACCATCAAAGTGAACAACAGAATATTCCTGGGAGACATCCCTGCACCAGAACAGCAGCCAAACCCTCCCTGAAAGCCATCCAGAACTACGCTTATGTGGTAGATCCTCAACACAACTTCCTCTTAGCAGCATCCCTTAGACAATCACGACACTTTAACATCACACAAGAGGGGACAACATGAAAGGAGGGGAAATCAGAGCTAAATTTTGGGTCCCGACGGCCGCCCAAATACCATGTGCTAAAAGCTTGTTTGCCAGCCTGTGGCTTTATTGGGAGGTGGTAGAGTTTATATGAATTGGGCTTAAGGGGACATTAGATCACTGGAGGTGCACCCTTGAGGAGGATATAGGGATCCAGCCCCCCTCTATTTATCTCTCTCTTTCCTTCCTACCACAATGCTTGCCTCACCACAGGCCCCAGTGCCAAGTCCATGGACTGTGACATCTATGATTGTGAGCCAAAATCAACTTGTTTTGTTACCAATTATTTCAGGCACTCTGTCACCCTGATGGAAAATGGAGTAACACGAACACGTCAGGTTAGAAAAGATAAGGTCTTAACCACTTGTCATGCAGATTTTACAAGCATATACGGTCATGAGAATGAACCATGAGAGTCTCTCACAGGGTCTTGGAAAGGCTTTTTACATCTCATCAGTTTCTGCTTATGAATTATAGGATATGATAAGCCAATCAGACCCTCCTGACCAACTGTTTCTTCCTTGATCCAGAAGCCCTTGCACTACCCTGAGTCTGCCAGCCCCTATCCAAGCTGGCTGCCTATGCCTGTGCTGCCCTTCCCTGTCATCAACCTCCCTTGTCTACACAGGGTGAGCCTCCTTTTCCATCTCCCCAGATGGGGACACAAAACTGTTTCCTCTACTCCAAGAGTATCAGATGGAATTGTTGTTATTTTGAGGGTTGTGAGTGAGTTTTTACATGCAAAGCCCAGTTTATTTTTATTTTATCTGATATTAATTCTTCTCCTAGGTCTAGTGGTTTGACAAAGGGCATCCCAGCATGAAACCAGTCTGTTTCTGGGCTGCATTACCCTGCTGGGACTTGGATGAACTCTTGCCTCCTCACTCTAAGGGACTGATGTTTGCTCTAATCGCTTGGAACTGTCATTTGTTTCAATTCATCTGTGAATGAATGCTTTAAACAGTGAAAGAGTCAGGACTCTCTCACTTGCAGTTCATGGACTGATGCCCCAACACCACAAAACGTATGCAGAATGAAGGGGAAATAGCTGTCGCTCGTGTATCCATGATGTCCAGGTTGAGTCCTGACTTCAAGCACAGCCAGGTTGGAGGGTGAAGAATGGGGCAGCATTTTTCTCTTTAAGCTCTCAGCTTTGCTTCTCCCAACATGTTGGCCTTATTCTCTTTTTCTATAGAGAGACAATGAGGTACACGGTAGATAGTCATCCTAGCGTTATATCATCCTGGCTTATGATGTAAGAGGAAACATGCAGCCTGCCTTCCTTGACATGCTCTGTGAATCTGTGATTAACTCTGCCTTGGTCACATACCCTTGACTCATGTCCTTCTTTTGGACTAATCACTGTGTTCAGTCATGGGGGTCCAAGGAGTTAGGTATCACTTTTTGCACTTACTCTCCAAATCTCATAGTCAGAATGGGGGGCAATTTCTTCCAAACAAACAGCATCCTAGACAAATAGAAACACCTTTGCCCCCTACACAAATAAAGCTGAATACCACTGATAAATGGAAATAACTTTCATGGAGCTTCTTGCTTCTTCCTTGCTTCCTGTTTTCATGATAATTATTCCATCAAGGTGGAAGCAGTTTAAAATTAACCCAGCATCCAGCATCTTTGATATTATATGCTACTCTTATATTTCAGCTAGGTTCTTGTTATAGGTCAGTTTCCCAGGAAACAAAGTGGGCTGAGGTTTATGTAGAGTGGAGAGAGGGAGACGCAGTTCTGGGCAAAGGGGAAGCTCAATGACCATGGAGTGATCTTGTGGAGATTTGGAACTTGGATGGCCCTTCAGAGTCGTCCCATTGAGGTGAGGGAGGTTGGGGCTCTAGACTTTCCCTTGGTCACCCATTGAACCGAAGCTGCCCCAAGTGCAGTTCTGTGGCTGACGCAGGTCCTGGAGAGGACTCAGCTGTGAGCCATCAAGAGCCGATGCTCCCAGCAGCTGGAAAAGTGGATTGCCAGGTCTTGAAGGGGAATCCAAGTAGCACAGCATTGCATCCACTTCGATAGATTTCAGAATAGTGGAAACAAGGCTCATGCAATTCTAATATTTGAATACTAAGAGTCTTCCATTTGAATACTAAGAGTATGGGGCAGGTGTATGCCTACGTGTGTTATCACTTGATATTTTCTGTGGGTATATGTGTATGTACACACATACATGCAGGTCAGAGGCCAATGGCAGGTGCCTTCCTCAATCACTCTCCACCTTATTTTTAAAGATTTTTTTAGTTTTAAGTTGTGTATGAATATTTTGCCTGCATGTAGTAAGTGCCTCATATGTATATAGTGCCCAAGGAGGCCAAAGGATGGCATCATATCCCCTGGAACTGAAGTTACAGAGGTTTGTTAGCTGCCATATAGATGGTGGGAACTGAACCCAGGTCCTCTACTCTTAACCCCTGAGCCATCTCTCCAGCACCCCACCCCAACCACCATCTTTTTTTCTGAGACAAAGTCTCTCACTGAACTTGGAGTTGACTGATTCTACTAGACTGGCTGACCAGCAAGCCTCAGGGGTCCTCTTGTCTCTGCCTCCCCAGTGCTAGGATTATAAGCCAGCATTGCTGCACCTGGCTTCTGTGGGGTACATGGGTCCTCATGCTTGCAGAACAAGCACTTTATTGGCTCAGCCATCTCCCCAGCCCCACTATTTTTATATCAAGACTTTAACTTTAAAAATATGTGTTTCAAACTGTTCTTTCCAGTGTGAAGAATGTTCTTGGTGCTTTCAAAATTTATAATGTAAATTCAAAGCATCCTGTGAAGTGAGGTAATGATACAGAGATCTTAAAGATACAAAATAAAGTGATTGTGATGGCTTTGCATTGTTATTCTGCCGATACATGGACCTGGAACTCTATCTACCAGGGTAACAGCTAACTGATCTGACAGTCCCAAAAATCTTGGGCTCTTTCAGACGAGTGATAGCCCTACTGGACTCAAAATACCGTTACCCGTGTCCATTGGGGTTGGAAGGTGTCTTGAGCCTGACTTAGTATCTCTGCCTGTGCTCCCAGTTCACCTTCCTAGCCCCTTTACATCTCCTAATGTTAGACTCCTTTTGACATTCATTACCATCTTCTTCCTTTAGGAAGAAGATGCCTTCAAAGCCATTCTCTAGCATCACATCCTGGGACTTACTCCATCCACAGATCTGTGTAGATATGCAGGTTGGATTTTTTCCCTCCAGGTGGCCTGGTCAGTCGCAGGCAGATCTTAGGCTGCCTCTGCTCCATCCTTGATCCCCCTCTGCCTGCACCATTTCTTTATTTGGAGTGGGGATTGGTAATTCAATTTTGTTTTAATTTTTGGAGTGTAATAATGCCTTTGATCTCCATTTTTTCTATTTTTTATTGAATGTCTGTGTATTTCATACAATCATATTTAGACCCCCTCCCCTATCTACACCACCTGTAGCCCCCACCCAGATTTCATGCATTCTGTCATATATGCTAAGACCTATGAAGTCAAATTCATGTCCCAAAATGTTCCTTGGTGTGAGTTCATCCACTGGAGCCTGGCCAACCTATCTAGCATCGTTCCCTTAAAGAAGACCACCTCTCTCTCAGCCAACAGTGATCAGTTGCTAATAGTTCCTCAGATAAGGTTGAGGCTTCTTATCCATTTCCCCACTTCTATGCTGGGTTTTTGTCTGGTTTGAGTTTGAATGGGTCTTGTGCATGCTGCCACCATTGGTGTGAGTTCATATGAGCAAGTTCCCAGCCATGTGGAAAATTCTGTTTCCTTATGGTCATCTACCACCCCGACTCTTGCAGTCTTTTTGCCTCCTCTTCCACAGTGGTCCCTGACCCCTGAGTGGCAGAGGTTTAATATAGAAGTCCTATTCGGGGATACATACTCTGTAGTCTTTTATTCTCTACGTTTTGGTCAATTGTGGCTTTCTGTGTTAACCTACATCTGTTGCATAAGGAAGTTTCACTGGTGAGAGTTGATAAATGTGTTACTATTCTCTCTGTTCTCTGTACTGCTATGTTCCCTGAGCCTTAGGTGTAGAGGTTGCATTGTAGGTATGTGACTTGGGGTTGGGCATCTCACAGACACTTATTCTCTGTCTTTGACAAGTTGCTGAACTCTGTAATAGTCCCCATCTGTTGCAAAAAGAAGCTTCTTTGAAGCTTGGTGAGAGGTATACTTGTCTGTAAATATAAGGATACATATTTAACATACAGTAAGAAATTACATTTGTCTAGGGAAGTGACAGACATAGGTTTTTACCTATGATCTATGACCTCTCCTGCCATGTGTATTTGCCTGTTTTCAGTACTACACATGAGTTCCCTCCCATTTTGAGGGGGCTTTGAGTCCAATTATACAGCTATTGATTACCCTCAAGATAAAAGTGTCACTACTGATGCTGGGTGTGGTGGTACATGACTTTAATCCCAGCACTTGGGAGGCAGAGGCAGGCGGGTCTCTGTGAGTTCAAGGCAAGCCTGGTCTACATAGTGAGTTCCAGGCCAGTTGGGGCTACAGGGAGACCCTGTCTCAAAAAGACCAAAACAAAACAAAACAAAGCAAAACAAAACAAAACAAACAAACAAAAAAACCAGTACCACTACTGCACCAACAGAGATACTTTCTGTGCTGGTTGCCTACACCACTTCTAATGAATCAAGTAGTTCCTTTTTAAGCTGAGCTGCACAAGTACTTAAAGCCAAGATCACAGCTGGATCCTCAGGACCTAGATCTAGACAGCAGGCTGAGTTTTGCTTGCTATGCTCATTTAAAAAATTTAAATATTGACTTAACAGACCGGAAATTTTGTCCATAATCAATTCTAGATGCCTCTCTTCTCTTAAAAACAATTAATCAATCAATCAATCAATCAATCAATCAATGAGCAAAAATCAAAACAAGGAAACAAATGATCTAGCTATGCAAAAGGGTATCCTTACCTGGATCTTCTTAGCTCAAGCTGAACTGCAGCTGCCTCCAGCTTCTCCCAGTTCCCACACTCACTAACGTACCATACCCACTGCCTCCATTCATTTATTTCCTGCCTGTATCCAGTGGTTTAAAACCCTGGTTTAAACTAGCATTTCCCACTAGATATGGTGGTGTACACCTTTAGTCCCAGCACTGAGGAGGCAGAGGCAGATGGAGCTCTGCGAGTTGAGGTCATCCTAGTCTACATAGCAAGTTCCAGGCCAGCTAAGGCTACAGGAAGACCCTGTCTCAAAAAAAAAAAAAAAAAAAAAAATCAGCATTTCTCCCAGGTGATATCTGATATCCAGCACAAGCTACTGGGAGTAAGGAAGGGCTAACTAAAGGCATGATATGCTCAAGGGAGGAGTGAAAAAGAAAATCAAGGCCAAAGTTTTCAATAATGTTCTCTTTTCTGATACAGAGAAACAAAGGGTTTGTCTGCTTTGTCAGCTTCATTGACAACTTTGAACCTGTGGAGTGTTGTCCTAGTTTCACTTCTGTTGCTGTGACAAAATATGCTGACAAAAAGCAATTTAGGAGAGAGAGGGTCTATTCAACTTTACAGTTCCCCATCATGGAGGGGAAGTCAAGGCAGGAACTCAAGAAGCTAGTTACATCACATCCACAGTTAAGAACAAAAAGAAAATAAACATGTTCCTGCTTGCCTTTTCCTCTTATACTGTTCAAGACCTCCTGCATAGGGAATGGTGCTGCCCACAATGGACTCTGTCTTCCTACATCAATTAATAATCAAAGCAATCCCAATGGACATGCCCATGGGCCAACCTGGTCTAGATAAGTCCTCATTAAGAATTTTTGCCCAGGTGGTTCAAGGTAATGTCAAGTTGACAGTCAAACTAATAAGCACAAATGTGTTACAGTTTTTGCCTGAGATGGTTCAGAGTGAATAAAGGGTCACCTCTGTTGCTTGTTACTCATCTCTTGTCGAGGAGGAGATGCAGGAAGGTGTTATGTCCTCTCCTAGGGGGCCATGTATGCCGCTAAGTAAAGCTGTGAGATGAAGCCAGAAGAGCAGAGTCTTGTTTGACACCAGCGATATTTCACTTTTCCTGACTTCAGACAATTTCTTCTGCTGACTGACAAGTTGCACTTATGGTAACTCACCACAACCTGCCTCCAGTAGAAATTTTCTTAAGACACAGCTGATGAAGAGAACATAGGGCAAAATGAACAGAAATTGATTGCTCTAGAATAGCCGAGGTACTAAGGGAAGTAGACAGGAAATGATGGATGGATTTTTCTCAGTAAAACAGGAGAGCTATTCTTTGGTTTACAATCATCTCTCTTAGTTGTTAAAAGGAAAAGGCCTTTATCTGGGTCTTTCTGATTATATGTCTGTGAGGGTGCACGTGTGTATATGCACGTGGAGGCTGGAGGACAACCTTATATGCCATCCTCCAGCAGCCGTTTGCTTTTTTTTTTTTTTTTTTTTTTTTTTTTTGACAGGGTCTCTCACTGACTTGACTATCCTGAACTTGCCAAGTCCGCTTGATGGTTGGCCAGCAAGCCCCAGGGATTGCCCGTCTTTGCCTCCCCAGCCTAGGGATTATAAGTATGTACCACGATATCCAGCTTTTTAAACATGGGTACTGGGAATCGAATCCAGGTCCTTGCACTTTCTAAGGCAAGCACTTTACTGACTGATCCATCTCTCCAGTCTTGCCTCTTACTTATTTTAAAATCCAAACTGTCCTTGTCCAGATTTACTAATTTAAGGATGTGTACCAATCAGTTATGTATTCTGACTTCAATAAATAAAAGGCTTAAACTAAAGAAGTATGTTCTTGTGAGGGAGGTGTCTTCTTGCAGAACTGAGGATGGAGCAGGCTGAGGCATCCAGGGACTTCATTATACTGAGTACTCACTCACCCGGTCGGGTGGAGGGTTCGATCTCTGCTCCTCCTCCCCCTTCCTTGCCTTCTCTTGGCACAGTTCTTCCGGTAACATCTACATTTCTTAATTTAATGCGTTCATTAGTCTGTTATAGCTTTCCCATAGCTTGAATAGGTCCAGACAGTGATGAACGGTTTATCAAGAAAGCAGCTCAAGGCTAAGACTTCAGAGATGGCGGTTGTGCCTTAATCAGGAAATCCAAAGCACTGTTGGTGGGGAGGGGAAAGGGAAGGACATTGGACTCACCAGAAAATTTCTTCCCCTGGGTCTCCTGACTCAGAAACATTAAAAAATCTAATGCGGCTTTATTCTCCATCCTCCTTTAAGCCTTAAATGTCTGTCTTTGGGGCATGGAGTGTAATAGACTAGGGCTTTAGGACCAGTTTCTCTGAGAAGCAGCCGGTGTTCAAGAAGGGCCCTTGACACCGTTCTGACTTAATGCTAGACACATCTGCAGCTACTTGGACAAAATTGACATTGTTTGGAGTGTGAAGCAATCGCCTAGCACTGCATTAGGGAGCATTTACTCTTGAGCCGTGCTACCAGACAGCAAATCTTGACCTTTAGGAGTTCAGAGATTAGATTTCGTGGCTACAGGCATTGAAGATATTGTTAGGAATTTGTTGCTATTCAAAGCAGATTTCAGGGGTTACCTATGGGTTTAATTCATCGCATCAATCATTTTTTGGAAGGTTCTTTTAAAGCCAAGATAGCTTCAAATAAAAACTAGGATTACTTTTACATTGATTGTCAGTAGTTGGTGAGGAGCACAGGGGAGCACCCTTGAGATGCTGTTAAAGTTTCTGTATTGGTTCCTTTGCTTGCCCATGGTTTGTGCAATTGGGGAGAAAAGGCATGCTTCTCTAACTGGCATTCAAAGCAGCTGCTGTAAGACAGGCAGAAAAGGAGAGTGAGGATCTGTCTGCTCTGGTGTAGGCTCCCCAAGCCCTTTAACACACTGTAAGTGCACAGATCTCCCGCAGGTTATCTCAAAGTGCACCATTTAAAACAAGACCTGTTTAAGCCAGCAGGGGTTAAATGGGACTTATTCATTGAGACACCCTGCACAGGTATCTGATCTAGGCAGCCTACCTTATCCAGAGGTCAGTTTCCCAGCCCTTCTGCCTTTTTGATCCCAGGGTGTCTGGAGAAGTCTTTTGAGTGTGTCTGAAAAGAAAATGTCACACAGCGGCTGGACCTGCACAGCCCCTAGACTCACACAGCCCCAAACCCACACAGTGAGCTGTCCTTCTGGCACCAAACTTTCACTCATCAGATTGATTTTTTATTTACCATGCAATTACTATTAAACTCCTTTATGGAGTTCCCAATTCATAATTGTTTAAACACCTTAAGAACTTATCTCCACAATATATCCTCACCTCTCCAAATTTACCAGTTTCTCAAAGAGGAGGTTTGTACTAGATGATTCCCACTGTACTGATGCTATTGCAACTGCAGGGTGGTAGAAGCATCACCAGGGCAGGTACAGCAACAGCAAAAGAAACAGCTGGAGCCTGGGAAGTAGAAGATGCAGCAGAGGGAGAGAGAGGATAACCCACAGTGAAATAACAGAGCCATGAGACCAATGCACTGTCACACCAATTCAGTATGCTTAACTGCATTCCCCATAACAGATAAGGTAGTTCTCATACAATATATTTTAGAAAGATTTTTATCTAACATTGTCAGCATTTAAAAACTCTGCTGCTGGTAAAAAAAAAAAAGCATTATGTATAAAGCCTAGCTTCAGAGGAGGGCACTGCTTGGTACTGCCGATTAGGTGAGGTCCTTTCGTGGCAGGTACATGCCAGGCGAGGCAGCGTAGCTTCCTGCATGTGCTGCAACACTGTGTCTAATAGGCACTCTGTAGAACTTCAGTGGGCATGAAAAGGACCCAAATTCTCTTCTTTTCCATCCAACTGGAAGATGTGATGTCCAGGGCATTTTCCTATTATCTGCAGGAGAGTCCCCATGCAGCAGGCATAACACCCCATGAGGTAGGCCTTACTGCCCACTTTGCAGAGATAAAAGCCCCAGGGTCACACAGTCAAGGAATTTTCCCAAGCTTACACAATCACCAAGATGCATATCATGGAGTCAGACTCAGCTGTCTGATTGACAGGTTTATGCTGGCACCAGCAGGCTGAACAATAGCTTTCAAGTGGGTGTGTAAACTGAGACACAGGCAGCTAAATCATCTTAAAGGAGTTGCAGAGGGTGATGAGAACGAATACTTCACCCTCGGTCCCCTGGCCTTCCACTGCACCTCACTCTTACCACTCTCTATGAGCTGCATCTGTATTGAGAGCCACTATAAACCCTCAACTTGCTGAATATAAATACATAAACATGTACAAATATGTACATTGTAAAGAATGATTGCCAATTGCCTTTACTCTTATGGAAATATAGTCACCTGTGCAGTGCAAAACACAGCTGAGTGTTTCTACCAGCCCTCAAGGCCAGCATGGTATGTGGTCACAGTGTCTCCTGACTAGAACTGACTACAGGCAGTGCTTTCTGTGGGAACGACTGAGTTCTCAGCAGAATAAGGGAGAGGGCAGTTGAGTCTCTTAGACATCAAGATAAGGATGTCGTTTATTTACAAGAAATATAATTCTGCAGCTGCTGAGAATGGAAAACTTGCAAGAGGGTAAATCTGCCAACCCCTGAGCTCTGAGCACGAGGCAGTAGTAAATGGGCCAAGGTTACATGAGCTTAGTTATTTTAAAACCTTTTTAAATTACAAAGGCAATCGGATCTCTATTGCAGCAAATTAGGAAACTATCAATAAGTAAAATAAAATAACATCCATCCATACAGTTCTACTAAAGATAACATAAACAAATATGTCAAAACTAACCTTTCCCCTGCTAAATGTGCATTGTTTATAAAAAAAAAAAAAAGATAATACAGGGGTTTCTTTGCTTGAGCAAAATGCTGATATTTGGGTAATGACAGGCTATCTAGATGCCTGATGTATCATTGGCACACGCTGCTTTTCTTTAAAGCAGTGACCACAGGTCACTTTGTGGCCCCTGCTGCTGCTTTGAGTTTTACCTGTGTCTAAGCTCCCTGTGTATTTGCTACACAGATTCACCATCAGCCCAGTATCCTACCAACCCTCCCCACCAGTCCCCAGGCACCATGCACCTAAAAACTTAGGACCTGCCTTGACCTACATCTGGGTGAACTTGGTAATGAGAGGGGACAACTGAAGATGGAGGGAGCACTCTGATGCCATGAGGAACAGTCAAGTATTAAGATGCCAACATTTGCAGGAAAATAATATATCATTCCCTTCCTCCCTAGGATCAAAGCACCTTTCAAAACACAATACCGGCTATCCACTCATAGAGAAGCAGACTCCTAGGAGAACCCATAATTCTGGACCCTAGGGAAGGGTGGGCAGTCTGCAAAACAGTAAACCATCAACCTGTCTTTACTTGGCATTTAGTGCATTTGTCCTTTTCCACCTTCATTAAGCAGCTCACTGGATGCACGTACAGCATTGACTTTGCTCTCAAAGACTTGGGGTCTAGTGCAGTAAAGTTCCTCTGAAACTCAAGGCTATCCACTGTGATGTATGTGCTGGGCAATGGTGGGCCATCACATCACTGTCACCAGACTGAGAGGAAAGTTTGGCTCTCTTGGGCATGGTATCACGGCATTGCACTCTTGCTGGGCAAGACTTCATAAGACTCAGACTTTGGTAAAACAACTCTGAAGTAAACAAATAACCCAAGTATATGATACTGAGCTTACTAATGAATCAGACCTGAAATTTTCTTTCTTTTCTTTTCTTTTTTTTTTTCTCTTTGACATGTTTTCATGCTGTTATTTAAAGTTACTCTGGTATCCTGTGCTAAAGCAATTGTGTGCTTGCCTCTTTCTCCATCTCATCCCGAACCATACTTCTCATTTGAAATTTCCATTTTCACCCTGTTTTCACTCAATATTTCATTCCCATCTAGACTCAGTTATAGGAAAGCAAGCAGTTCCAGCCCGCAGACAAGTGTGGTCTCCAACCTCCGGGTCTCCCCTGGGAGATGCTGCCACAGTATCTGGGGTTGTGATATGGGGAAAGCAAAGGAGCAGGGAAGTGAGGGTCACTGAAGCATTTACCTCAAAGGTCAAGGTTATGATGGGTGTGACAGGAATGTCAATCCCAGCACCAGATCCCCAACCAAGAAACCCCGAAGTGAGGCAAACCAAGATGTTTTTCTATAACCAGCTAGGAGTGTCAAAACTAGACCTAAGTTGACATAACTCTATTTATATTCTTGCATTTCTCTTACTTTATATGAATATTCATGCATTTCATTAGAGCAATATTAATATGTTTAATTCTGGGATGCCGCCACATTTTCTGTTTGGGTGTTATGTAATTTATGGAAAATGTCCCAGATTACCTTTCTAAAATTCAAAAATTCTGAATTATTAAGCAGGTGGGTCTCATGGATTTTTTTTAAGAAATTGTGATGGTATACTCTCATTTTTTTCCCCAGCCTGTCTTATTATCTTACCTCAATATCATTCATAAAGTCAATTTTTCTTTCGTTTTCTAGAGAGTACAAATCAGATGATAGCCTAAATATCTTTTCACCTTTTAACTACATAACACTCAAAATTAGCTTATCTCACATATACTATGCTTAACGCCTTGGATATTTAAAACCATTACTAGATATTTTCTTAAATGTTATGTGTTTTTCATCTTGCTTTTTAAACAACTTTATTGAGGTATAATTTGCATATCATAATGTTCACTTGTTTTGCATATAGGATTCAATTTCTTACAGTAAACTCACAGATTTGCCTGGCCATCATTATAATCTAATTATTGAACATCTTTATCTCCCCCAAAAAGTCTCAGATCAGCTTGTGGTGACTCATCTCACCTCTGTGAACCACCAGTCCCCTGTCATTCCACACATAGTGCACTCACTCCTCATGGGGAAACTGAGGCTAGCATAGCATGTGAAACATGAAGCCGAGATCCGACCCAGATCCTTCTAGACCCCAGACTTGACCTTGGGCTGCCTGAGGAAGACGAGTATGGCGTCTCACTGGACAGGTGCAGAAGCAAGAATCATCCCAGCATGGATGCTGGAGAGAGCTACACCCACAGAGAGATGGTGACCTTTAGGCTCCAGCCAGCTGAGAGCTCCTGGGGGTCTACAAATCCATGAAATGCCTCCTGCTAAGCCAGGGACTTACTTTAATGACTAGATAAGAATGATGTGTCATGAACAGACTAATTGCATATAAAAGGAATGCTTCTCAAGTGCACAGTGTGTTCCTAAAAGCGCTTTAAATGGCCCCTAGAGATGCTGTTTGAAGCTGCCATTTGCATTATCAATGAATAGGCAGCTGCCAAGCCAGGAGGGAGCATTGGCACCTACCTCCCTGACTCAGACTCCACACATTCCAACATATCAATGGCCAAATTAATGAAACTTCTTCATAGGTTTATTTTCTCCACTATAGAAATGCAAAGTTGGTCCTTTGGATGTAATTGTCCTGATGTGCTGATGTTGCTATGGCCCAAGAGCAGATGATGGGATCAATGCTTGAGCAATGACTGAGGAACTACTACCTATGCAGTTGCTGAGAATTAACAACTTCTGAACTACCCATTCAGAAAAGTCCATTCTCAAAGCACATAAAGTCCATTCTCAAAGCCTGCTGCTTCCCAATTCCTCTTTCTACATCACATCCCTCACTGTGACACAGCCTGGTCTTGCAGGAGTGTGTGTTTTCTATACCTTCTGCCGCAGCTAAACACAGTCCCAGCAACAGATTTCCAGCCCAGCATTCATGCCTCGGTATGACACTGAGATCATCCAAATCCCAAATACAGAGATCTGGGGTCCCTGGGTTTTGAACTCTGTTGAAATTTGGGAATAACAGATAATCTGAGGTCTGTAGAAAGAGTCCGTGACAGCAGAGAAGACCATGTATGATTCTGTGAGACTGGCCCCAGGAAGAGCACCGAGCTCACAGAGCTGGGAGACACAGTGGCCCTATCCCGGGTGCACTTAGGGCTACTGGAATTATTTAGAGGCACTGGAATTGCTCCAGGGTCAAGGAGACGGCTCCGTGGGTAAAGTGCTTGCTGAGCAAGAATGAGAGCCTGAATTTGATCCCTAGAACTCATGTAAAGCCAGACATGGCCATGCATGCCTGTAACCCGACTGCTTCTGTGGTAAGATGGGTGGCAGGGACAGGAGGATGCCCGGAAGCTCACAAGGCAGCTGGCATAGGCAGCACTGAACAGCAAAAGAGAGACCTTGCCTCAAACAAGGTGGAAGGCAATGACTGATGCTCGAGGATATCTTCCGACCTCCACACACGCACAGTGGCACACACATGCCTGCATTCACATACGTGAACATGTACATAAGATAATTTGGCCCTTAATCAAGATAGTATAGAACATAAAGATTTTGTGTCATGTACTTTCCTGAATGCTGCTAAAATTTAATTACAAATGTTATAATTAATATTAATGTATCTCTTTGGTTGATGAGAAACATTTACCCATTTCATTTTTTATTCGTTGATTTTTATTTTATGTGTATAAGTGCTTTGCCTGCATGGATGTAAGTGTACCATGTGCATGCAATGCCCGTGGAGACCAGGAGAAGGTCTTGGAACCCTGGGACCTGGAGTTATGGACAGTTGTTAGCCACCATATGGGTGCTGGGGACCAAACCCAGGTCCTCTGCAAAGGCAGCTAGTGCTCTTAATCACTGAGCCATCTCTCCAGTCCCCTTTTAACCTATTTTACATCACTTAATCACCATTATGATCCCATGAAGGCCAATTATTATTAATTATTAATATTGTTAGTTTTCGATATTTCATTGTTAATGACAAGTGAGAGGAGATGTTATGAAAATGCATATGACAAGCTATGATTTTTAAAATCCTCATCCTTCAGGCTAGAGAGATGGCTAAGTGGTTAAAAATAATTGCAGAGGACCTGTAACCACCTGTAACTCCAGTTCCAGGGGATCCGATGCCCTCTTTTGGCTCCTATGAGCACAGCATACACAGGGTGCACATGCATACATGCAGGCAAAACACGTACACATTAGTTATATAAATAAGTCTTAAAATCTTCATCCTTACTAAAAAGACAAGGACAATGAAGGTCAGAGATATGAAGGAATTTACTCAAGGTTTACATGCCCTTTAAGAATGGGGAGATTAGAGAATGTGGAACTAACACAGGCAGTAAAGTTGTATGGACCAGAACCTTAAGCTAAGCAGACCCCACAACCTGAGGTTGAATTCCCAACGCCCACATAAAAAGCCAGGCATAGTGTCGTGCACACATGTACTCAATGTAGGAGGAGACAGATGGATCTCTGAGCCTCATTGACTAGCCAGTCTAGTCAAATTGGTGAGTTCCAGATCTAGTGAGAGATTTTGTCTCAAAAAATAAAGTGGCAAGCTCCTCCCTTCACACATGCACACACACACACACACACACACACACACACACACACACAAGCACAAATGCAATTTCTTTGGGACTTGTGCACCCTCACAGCTTAAATAGCATGACCTTGCCCAAGGTCACAGAGCTAAGGAGTAGGATACTGGGTAAATTAAATTGAAATCCTATTTTAATTAGCTTCAACTGTCAGCTTGACCCTGCCAGAGTCATCTGAAGGAGTCTCAATGGAGACTTGCAGGGAATTCCCAGTTCAGACTGGTCTGTGGCCATGTCCATGGGAGATTGTCTTGGTTGATAACTGATGTGGGAAGGCCTAGCCCACTGTGAGTGGTACCAACCCTAGGCAAGTGGATCTAAGCTGCACAACAAAGCTAGCAGAGCGCAAGCCAGTGAGTGAGCCAGCAAGCAGCGTTCCTCCACAGCCTCTGTTTCAGTCCTTACAGAAGTTCCCGCCCTGACTTTCTCAGTGATGGTCAGTTATCTGGAAGTGCAAACCAAGCAAGCTCCTTCCCAGCTTGCTTTTGGTCATACAGCTTATCACAGCAACAGAAAGTAAAGTTTTACAAGTCATCTCTATGGGTTCCAGGATTTTTTTACATTCAAACTATACCAACATCACTGACAGATTTCTGAATCAACGGCTAAGCCGAAGTCCTGGGCTTGATAAAAAAACAAAAAAGTTCTAAACCATGGAGTTCTTTATCTTGAACTCAGAGAAGCCACAGTTTCCAGCCTACAAAAAGTAACTAAGAGTTTGTAGGTAGACTTCAAAATTTATACACTTGAACAATTTTACTAGGAATGCTTCTAAAACTGATCTATTACAAGTAGTGCTAATTTTAAAGTGTTAGCCTCTAATATCTAAAGGCATATACCTAGAGGCAAACTCCTGTATCAACCCTCAAAGTGTCCTTTCCTTTTTCAACTAAAACTGCAGTAAGTTGAGCATGCCCGGAGGCATTCTTGTCAGTCATCTTTATGATAGAGACTGATAATCTAGATAGCTTTACCATTGCTGTGATAAGCTCCTTGACCAAAAAGCAACTTGGGTAGGAAAGGGTTTATTTCAATTTACAACTCCAAGGTCACAATCCAACATGGAGGGAAGTTAGGGCAGGAACTTAAGACAGGACCCTGGAGGCAAAAACTGAAGCAGACCACAGAGGAACGCTGCTTATTGGCTTGCTTCCTGGGGCCTCCTCAGCCGCATTTCTTTCTTTCCAGGCCCACCTGCCCATTTGGCACTGCTCATAGTGGGCTGGACCCTCCTACATCAATCAGCAATGAAGAAATATTCCCACTGGCCAGTCCAATGGAGGAAATTCTTCAGCTGAGGTTTCCTCTTTTTAAGTGACTCTAGTGTGTGTCAAGTTGACAAAAACTAACCAGCACAACCGAATGCCCAAACCTCCTGTCCACCATTTTAACCTTCTAAAAATGTGTTATAGGACCTTGGGCTAAGCACACCCCAACAATGTATCCACAACCTTTCCTTCCTCAACTATGATCTTACACTGAGCATGCTCAAGAATGTGCTCACCCCTAAAGTGCTTTCTTTAGGAATGTATGCAAACTCCCGGAATAAAATCATCATACTTTCACTTTCTTTGTTCTAGGAGGGCATTGCTTTGAACATAACTCCCATGCTATCCTGTGGCAGGTAATAAATCTTCCTGCCCTCTTTTTTATTTTCTTAAATAGGATCTCACCATGTAGTCTAGGCTGGCCTTGAATTCATGGCAATCCTCTTGCCTCAGATTCCCGGGTGCTAGGATTACAGGTGTGAATCTCTACTCTTTAACTTCTTGGCCTGCTTGTTTCGTGCTTTATACTGTGAACAAAAGTTCTCAGAAAAATCCTGCATCTTGGACCAAACTTCCTGTAAAGCTGGCCATTGGATAAATACTTCAGTGACTGTGGAGAGTTTGGAATGCTGCAGATCCAGAGTCTATTTATGACTTATCCTAGGCCATCTTTAGCCCTTAACAGCCACTCCTTGCCCACCTCTGTTTCTGGTTTAACATCTTGGGACTAACAGATTAAAAAAAAAAAAGTAATGTATTAACAGGGCCCTAGCTCCCACCAACCAAAAGGCTAAAAATGCCATCAGATAGCATATGGTATAGCTAAGGTTTCTCTTTTGCTGTAGCTGCCTACTTGTTTCCACTGATGTGTTTGAAAAGTGTCTTATTTATGACTTTTCTTTGTTCTTTTGCTATAAAAACTTCATGATACTGCTTCCATACTGGAACATGGAATGTGGAATGACCTGAATCTGTGTTCCTGGGTCACTCATATTTAGCTCTACAATAAACTATCTCTTATCCCCTCTGAGATGATAGTTATGCTTTTGTGTCAACATTATCTACCATGATGTGAATATATCCTATTTGGTTACAGATTTTACAAAATAAAACTAGTATTATAGGAATTTCCCAAATTTTTTTTTTCATATCTTAGTACAATTAGTTCCCTCCATTTCCCTCTCAGAAGAGCACCATGATATTTTCCTGCATAAACAAAAGAAGTGCATCAGGTGTAGCTATTCCGAAGCACAATTTCACATGAGCACACTCATCTTGCTGGTTGTCTGATAATTACTTTGGGGTGCATGGACCAACGTGTCTGAGGCACTGGGCTGTATTTCATTTTTAATTTCCTTGTTTACCACAGGGGAATTTTAGGAACAGAATGCAGGTGAATTTTCCTATGGCTGAGTCAGTAGACTGAGCAACAAGATGGTCATAAAGTGGGAAGAGGTAGAGGGAAGAGGGACAGTGGGGAGAGGTCCCTCTGGGAAACAGATAATTCTACCAGGAAATTCTGGGCTGAGCTCTCTTTGTAGGTTGGAATGGGACTCCCACAGAGCATTTGTTCAATACCAACCCATGTCTCTTCTCCTTACTTATTTTTACTAGTTTTCGATCTTGATTCTATCTTCTGTGCATGTTTCTGATCACTGGTTCTGAAACTTACATATATATTTAAGAATTTGTGATCATTTCCTACCATCAAATAACACTGCTCAGGAATGAGCCCATCCCTGCAATGCTACCCCATATGAGAGTGTACAAATTCCTGGAATAAGATCCCCACAGGGACTGGTGTGGTGGCACACATGCCTTTAATTCCAGGGAGGCAGAGGCAGGCGGAGCTCTATGAGAGTAAGGCCAGTCTGGTCTACATAGCCAATTTCAAGCCAGCTGGAGCTCTAAGAAGACCTGTCTCAAAATAAACAAACAATCCCCACACTTCTGGTTAAAATGACGAATTGTGCTGAGATAGGGTGTTCCTTCACTGTGTGATGAGGCAAATTGGGCTGTGTCTCCTACTCCCCTAGCAGCTCCCTGAGATTCTTCCAAGGAAACATGAACTCTAGCATAGCTTTATCATCTGGACCTCAAGTTGCAAAGCAAAGGATACAGACCAAATTAGGCTTACCAACATGCTTTATTTGGTTCATGTAATTGAAAAAACATAGTGGCCAACTCTAAAATACATTGGAAGGGCTCACATTAACAAGATTTTTATTTCCAGTGTCTTTTGATGAGTCAAAAGCACTTCACACAAGGCCTGTCTTAGGCATAGTGATCACTCTCCAGTTCTATTATGCTGTCCTTTTAAATATTTTACTTTATTACTTTTATTCTATTTTATGTGTATGAGTATATTGCCTGCATGCATGTAAGTGCCCCTATGACATACAATGCCCACAGAGGTTAGAAGAGGTCATTGGATCTCCTGGAACTCAAGTTATAAATGGTTGTTAGCTGCCATGTGAGGGCTGGGAACCAAACCCAGGTCCTCTGCAAGAGCAGTCCATGCTCTTAACCGTTGAATCATCTCTCCAGTCCCTATGCTGCCCTTTTAGAAGGGTCATATCTTCTTCAGGCTACCTCGGTCCCCAGCTCTTCCTGAGGTCTTGAACAAAGCCTAGCCCTAGGAGATTGTACATTGGCTCTTGCCACAAATAAGCAAGCAAAAACAATCACCACGCTTGGAGATTTATTATAAGAATCAGTGATGCCTTGGTATTTAGGAGAGGAGCTCATGGGCTACTTGAGCATACGCTTGTTAATGCATTTCCGAGGTGGGGCATCCAGCACATTATGTGGCCATCTATTTCCCCTCTTCCACAGCCTACCAGAAAGCCCCTACAGCAGGCAGACCTCTGGTCTTCCATACTGACTGGATATCCATCCAGCCCCAGGATTCTCTAGAAAATCAGGATGCTTCAAGGTTAAGATCAACAAATGCATGTTTGCATACTTGACCTACATTAGTACCTGGAATGGCTCATAATGATAGTCAACTTGACAAGACCTAGACTCATCAAAGATACAAGACTCTGCACATGCCTGTGAGGGAATTTCTAGATTATATTAATTTAAGCAGAAAGAACCATCCTAAAAGTGGATGATACCATTCTCTGGGCTTGGGTGTTGGACTGTATGGATGAAAAGGCAAGAAAGCAAGCTGGGCATGCGTATTTACCTTTCTCTGCTTCCTCACCACAGATACAACATGACCTGTTCCTGTTGTTAAAACTTCCCCACCATGTACTATACCCTCAGACTGCAAGGCCAAATAAATCCTTCTTTCTGCAAGTTGCTTTTAAAAAATTATTCATTTTATTTATTTTTATGTGTATGAGTGTTTTCCTCCATGCATATAAGTGCACTGTATGTGTGCAATGCCCATGGAGTACAGTTCCAGGTCACCTGAATTGGAGTTATAGACAGTTGTTAGCTGCCATGTGGGTGCTGGGAACTGAACCTGGGTCCTCTATCAGAGCAACCAGTACTCTTAACCACTGAGCCATCTCTCCAATACCTCCAAGTTACTTTTGCCAGGTGTCTTGTCACCCAGTGTCTGGCTCCTGCCTCTTTCTCCCTGTCAATGATTAAATTGAACCAGCAAGCCACCCTACAGCACTGACACCCAAACTGGTAAAAAATGATCTCTGAAAGCACATGGAACCCTCCCTGTGGGAACATGATGTTATCTGGAAGTCTACTTTGTACAGGCAGTCCTTTCTGCAGCAACCTGGACCTTCTGGAAGATTCCCTCCAGGTACTGTCTTCCCTCCAAATGGACCTGACCCATCCATCCTCTGTTATAGTTGTTGCTGAACTGCAAGTACTTGAAAAAGAAGAAAAGAAACTGTGAATTTGAGATCAGATTTCAGCTAGGAGCCCAAGGCTGCTGGGGAGTGTGAACAGAGGTAACAATAGGAGTGAGATATGCTAAAAGCAGTACACATGAATTTACATTCAGTAAAACCCTCCCAGCTATAATTATCACATTTTTGCTAATATTGAGATTCTAGATGTCAGATTTAATATTTGAGTAAACTAATTAAAGAATGTTTTTCCCCTCAGCTTTGACAAACAATCTTTCTTACTGAAAGTTTCAAATAATGCTCTTTGGGTTTCTTTCTTTCCTTCCTTCTTTCCTTTTGTTTGTTGTTGCTGTTACTTTATTTTCCTAAGGCAGGCTCTCAAATAGCCCAGGCTCACCCCAGACTCACTATATAGCCCAGGATGACCTTGACCTTCTGATTCTCCTGCCTCTACCTCCCAGGTACTGGAATTATAGGCAAATATTTCCAGTTTATGCCAGCTCAGTTTATGGCAGTGCTGAGAATGGAACCCAAGGCTTCAGTTCATGCATGCTAGAAAAATCACTCTACCAACTGAGCTACATCCCCATCCCAAAATATGCTTTAAAAAAAACACTGAAGCAAGGAGATGGGGCTGCAACTGGACTGTATGACCGGAGCTTTCTGAGATTGAATGGCCAGAGCCCCTCACCTTTTTGCTTTGCCTTCTCCAGCCCATCCCCAGCTCTATGTTGTGTTCTTCTAAGGGCACAATTGTCAGGCTCTTTCACCTCCCTTTTTAATGCAACCACCAAATGGTTCTAGGTGGAATTGGCTCTTAGATTTCTTCTTTGGCTATGGGGCATCTGGACTCAAATTGTTATGCTCAGTAGGGGTGTTGTCACATTATAACAGGGAAAATGCTTCATCATGTGTTACAGAGCAAGAAGGAATCTTTGCTAAGGAGCTCAGGGATCAGAGCATAGGAAAAAGATTAATTTTTATGCACCAAGTCATTATGGAAGGAGAAGGAGACATTAAGATTGCCAGAGAGGCGATTTCTCATCTAATATCAACAGTTCCTGTGAGGTGAGGACCATGGGCTCTGTTCTCAGATTTGTTTTTACCTTTAAAGTGCTCACATCTAGGTCATAAACTTGTTTACACATATTTCAGGTTTTCAAAAGAGCCTCCTTTTCAAAAAGATATCATTTTCCCAGGATTTAGGTACATCTAAAAATATTTTGATTGCTCCTACTCCATAAAAATGCACAGCCACATTTCAGAGAGTTTTGAAAATAAAAGAAAAAGAACCAGCCCTCTTTACTCTCCTATCCTAACCCAGCAGCTCTGTGTCCGTTTCACCCCGACATACTTATAAGCATGTGTGCGCGGTTTTCTAGTTTCTTCTTTTGCTCTCCCAACACCGTGCTATGCATGGTTTTCCTCAACTTCACATAGATTGTTTTTCAAAAGCATGTGCTAATTTATTAAGGTATTCTGTTGTTAAGCATTTGGGCAACTTACTGTTTATTCTACACACACACACACACACACACACACACACACACACACACACCTATAAACTGGTGCATAATTCTGAAGTTTTTATTAGATTTAGGTAAACTATTTGTTTTTGAGACAGGTTTTTACTACGCAATCGAAGCTGACCTCAAACGCGTGATCCTCTTCCCTCAGCTTCCTGGGTGTTGGGATTACAGGCATGCAAGATCAGGCCTGCAACTCAGGAGAACAGTTTTGCAAGGACACGCCCATGGGAGTGTATTATAAAGGGGACTCAGCAGCAGGCTGGCTCTTGAGTGATATGATGCTGGATCACTCAGCGAAGGTGGTGACCACTGGCTTTCTTCATATATATTACATATATACGATATTTTAATTATTAATGTGTCTGTATGTAAAGATACTTGTGCCACAGAGTGAGTGTGGAGGTCAGAGAACAACTTTGTGGAGTCTGTTCTCTCCTTCCACCTTTCTATAGGCTCCAGGGATCAAACCCAGGTCATGAGCTTGGGTATCAAGTGCCTTCACCCACTAAGCATCTACCTGGTTGGTCCCCTGTGGATTTCTTGAGATCTTTACAATTTGCATGCAACCTACACAATGCTCCTCTGAACTCTGTAAACCCTCAGTTCTCCAACAAGTCACTGTCTTTAGCAACACTGGTGTGCCTGTGTGTGTATGTGTTCAGGTATATTTGTATGTGGTGATTTGAATGAGAAATGTCACTCCAAGTATTAGACTGCTTTGTCCCCGGTTGATGGTGCTATTTTGGGAGGCTTAGAAGGTGAGGCTTTGCTGGAGGAAGCCTGTCACTGGGGGTGGCTTTGAGAGTTCATAGGCTGGCCTCGCTTCTAGTTTTACCTTTTCGACTTCCTGTGCCTCTTGACATGCCTCTCCCCCATTATAAACTCGACCCTATGGAACCATAAGCCCAGATAAACTCTTCCTTGTATAAGTTGCCTTGGTCAGGGTGTTTCATCATAGCAACAAAAAAAGTCATTAACACACTTCACATGAGTGTAGGGTCAGTGTGTGTACATGTGGAGTCCAAAGGTCTGTATTACATGTCTTCCTCAATGACTTCTCCACCTTATATTTTGGGACGGAGGCTCTCACTGGTCAGGGAGCCACCCCTCACCGCCACCACAACTTGCCCAGTGGGCACCAGGGATCTGCTTGTTTCTGCTTCCCCAGTACTGGGATTATAGATGAGCACCGTCATGCTTGACTTTTTTCTTTTTAACATGGGTGCTGGGAATCCAAACTCAGGTCCTCACACTTACATGGCAAATACTTTACCCACTGAGCCATCTCCGCAGACCCTGAACCAATTATTTTAGTGGGAGCTACAAACAGTGGCTTCTTAATAAAAAGCTGGTCATTTTATCTGTATTTAACAGATGCTGTTCTTCCACAGAGCAAGCTCACTGCTCGTGTTCTTACTGAGAATCTGGAGTGGGAGTGATAGGTTTTCCCTCTATTATCCTCTTTCATTATTCTATTGTGTTTAGTCTTACTGCATGCAAGAAACTTTTTAAAAGGTCCTTTTTCAAGACCGAAAGTGCTGTGAGTCAGGTTAGATGTAAACGACAGGAAACATGGGGCCTCGGGTAGTGCCTGCTAATCTAACTACCCTGACCCAAGCTAGAAGTTTAGAGTAATCATTAGCAATCAAACTTGCCTAGATATGACAAAGCTTATGTGCCTGAAAAGCTTAAAATAAGCAGGATGTAAAAAGTAGAGGTAGGGGCAGGCACAGTGGCACACACTTTTAAGCCCAGCATTTGGGAAGGGGAGGCAGGTGGATCTCTATGAGACTAAGGTCAGATTGTCTATTGTCTACACACCAAGCCACTACAGGGAGACCCTGTCTCAAAAAAAAAGAAAAAAGAAAAGAAAATAATAAAGGAAGCCCAAGCACTGTCTCTGTTGAGCAACACACAGTCATAAGTAGCAGATGATGTGTAAGATTGTACCCCAAGTACTCAGTCAGTGAAGGGATCTGCATTCAGGGTGTAAAAACTGTGCCTTGCACTCAGAGTGCCCGCCATTTTATCTGGGTTGGTACCTGCCTTTGCAGGATAGTAAGATAAACAGCTTTGTTCTCACTGCTCTGTATCTCCAGTGCCCACTATTATGAAAGTTAGGCCCCTCGTGCCTGGACTGTGGACTCCTGGATTTTTCTTTAGTGTTCTTTGCTTATAACTTCCTGATGCTCAAGTGGCCCACTGGGCACTCTCTAAGCTGTCTTCCATCTTTTGATACCTGTCTGTGGATCTTGGGGTATCCTGACTTTTGTAATTCCAGGCTATCCTTTTGTATTTTCAGACACAGCTCTGGAAGCAACCTTTTCTCCAAGGAGCTTTGGTTTCTTTATTAGTCAAGAATTACGTGACTAGTGGAGCCTGGTGACCTGGGCCTGTAATCCCACCTGCTTGAGAGGCAGGAGGATCTGAAGTTCAAGGCCACAAAATCAGTTCAAGGCTAGCCTGGATATCTTAGTGAGACCCTGTCTTGAAATAAAAAGTAGAAAGAGAAAGTTGATGATGTAGTTCATTGGTAGACCATTTGGCTAGCATGTGTAAGGCTCTGCATTCACTCTCCAGTACAATAAAAAGAAAAAGAAGCAAACAAATAAGTAAAAAACAAAACTAGAAGAGAGAAAATTCTATACATTAGTCTTGGTGAATACTTTTGCTTATAAAATTTTTACCCAAGTTACTAGATTTGAACATTTTTTGTTTTTTATTTTTTGTTTTTGTTGGTCTCTTTTAAAAAATTATCAATTTATTTTATGTGTATGAGGGTATTGCCTGCATGTGTGTCATGCAATGCCCACAGAAGTCAGAAGAGGGTGGTCAGAATCGGAACTGGAGTTAAAGATGGTTGTTAGCCATCATGTGGGTGCTGGGAAGCGAATCTGGGAACTTTGCCTGAGCAGCCAGTGCTCTTACTGCTGAGCTATCTGTCAGCCCCTTTTTTGGTCTTTTTGAGACAGAGTTTCCCTGTAGCCCCAGCTGGCCTGGAACTTGCAATGCTTGCAATGTAGACCAGGCTGGCCTTGAACTCACAGAGATATGCTTGCTTCTGCCTTCCAAGTGCTGGGATTAAAGGCATGGGCCACCACGCCTGGTGATTTGAACTTATTTTTAACAGACTGTCTCACAGAGATCTGCCTGCTTCTGCCTTCCAAGTGCTGGGATTAAAGGCATGGGCCACCACGCCTCGTGATTTGAACTTATTTTTAACAGACTGCGAACTTCTAATATCCTTAAATACATCTGAACAAATCATTGTACAGAATGATATGTGGTAATTACACAATACTATTAAGGCCCAGGAATGTCAATGCCCATCACATTCACACAGATGTTAATATGTGGTTTTGTTTGGTTGAAGATAGGGTTTTATGTAGCCCAGGCTGGCCTCAAACTCACTATGTAGCTGAGCAAGATCTTGAAGTCTTCCTTCTCCTGTTACAACCGACCAGGTGCTGGGATTGTAGGCCTGTGCCACAGGCTCTGCTTTTTCTTCCTCCTCCTCCCCCTCCTGGTCCTCCTCTTCCTCCTCCTTCTTCTCCTCAATCTCTTCTCCCTCCCCTTTGTCTTCCTCTCTCCTTCCTCCTCCACCTTTTTTTGGCAGTGTTAGGGATTGAACCCAAGGTGTGGTGTATACTAGGCAAGCACTCTACCACTGAGCTATATCGTCATTTGATATTAATTTTATATGATAAAGAAATATGCCGCGATTGAACGGTTCCATTTTATGGGTTTGTGAATTTATTAATATGCATTGTATGTGTGTTGGCTTACTTAAACATTAAAAATCAGTTAAATCCTGTCTACTGTGCTTGTTGGAAATAATTTTTCTAAAGTGCTGATTGTTCCTTTTTGACATTGTTAGCTTTCAGTACTCAAATTTATTTAAACTTTTCCTTTGTGACCTCATTCTCTCTTTTTTTTTAGTATTTAAGAATTAC
>NW_008341422.1:1602289-1611468 GCF_000622305.1 Nannospalax galili | reverse complement strand
GCAGGTGGATCTCTGTGAGTTTGAGAGATGGCTCAGTGGTTAAGAGCACTGGCTGCTCTTGCAGAGGACCTGGGTTTAATTCCCAGCACCCACATGACAGCTAACCACTGTCCATAACTCCAGTTCCAGGAGAACTCAAAGCCCTCTTCTGACCTCTGCTGGCACTGCATAACATGGCTGTACTTGCATGCATGCAGGCGATACACTCATACACTTAAAATGAAAAATAATACATAAAATCTAAAAGAATGCTTGGGCCGTGGTAACAGATGACAACATGAGACCATGTGAGACTGCAGGGTGGAGCTTGACCACCGTACCAGCATGTCAGCTGGGCTTAGTAACATTTGGGTTTTAAGAGGCTCAGGGAAATAGGGACTGGGGATGTAGCTCAGTTAACAGAGCACTTGTCCAGCATGCTTGAAGCATGGGTCTCAAATTCTCAGTAATGCACAAAACCAGAGTGGTAATACAAGCCTGCAATCCCAGCATTTGGTAGGTATAGGCAGGAGGATCAGAAGACCAAGGTCATTCTTGGCTACACAGTGAGTTCAAGGCCAACCTCAGCTACATGAGAACCTGTCTAAAAAAAAAAATGCTCTGGAAATAAAAGCAAATACCCCACACTCCCTTTGTATGGCCTAAAAGTATCAGTGTGGTTACTAAAACCATGCTTTCTGACCTAAAAACAAATTGTCTAATAGGTAGAATGGTATCATAAGAAAGAGGGAAATGATGTTAATTTGAGCTGTCCTAGAAGGTTTGACCAGAGTTCCATTCCCAACACCCACATGGCACCTAACAACCGTCTGTAACTCCAGTTCCAGAGGATCTGACACCCTCTTTTGGCCTCTGCAGGTATTGTAAGACACATACATGCAGACAAAACACTCATACAATTAATTAATTAAATAAATAAAAAAATTCCCATCCTTTCTCTAATTATACTGAATGAGGTACACAGACCTAGCAAGACAGATGCCACATGTTCTCTCTTATTTGTGGATCTTGGCTCTTTCAGTCTTTAGATGTGAGTATAGAACCTGAAGTCATCAAAGAAGCCAGGGAAGTAGAAAGGGACTGTGAGGGAGGGAGATCCAGAGAGGGGGACAGTAGAACACGGGTGCTACGAGAGGAAAGTAGGGAAATGGGAGGAGGTTCTCTACCGGGAATGGAGAAGGGATGGTCATACAGAGGGAGAGGGAGAGGAGAGATAATACTAAGGATGTTTGGAAAAGCCATAGGGAAACGTATTATTTGCACGCTTACTTAAAAATACATGTATAGTATATATGTTAGTGCATGTGTATAGCTGAAGGCTATCTAACAAGAATCCCAGGGTCAGGCAAGGGAAACTTCCTTCCAGTTATTGGTCAGGGTAGTCCAAGACTCCCAACACAATATAGGCTGTGACCATAGCCTCTGGTTGCCTCCCAGAACATGAGTAAGCCCCAGTTGCTGAAGACACCACACACTTCAACACAGGACTCAGAAGAACTGAGCTAGAGCTGACCCGGAAGCCTCTTGCTTGAGAAATCAGGTCTCATTACCATCCTTATAATCCACTTCACCACAGAAGACACTGCTTTAGAGATTCAGCCTTTAATTTGAATTTGGCATCCTAGAGCATCTGAACAGTCCTTTTAGAGACCTCACAAAGGCACAAGGAGAGCCGTTCACTAGCAACTCGACATGTTACTCATATACTGACTGGGAAAAAGCAAGAGGAAGACCGAGATTCAAGATGAGGAAGGCGTTATTAATAGCATAGTGCATCAGAATAATCCAATTTTTAAATGGTCAGGGGAGTTTAAAAAGGAGAGGGTGTGGCTAAGACCTTAGGCCTCCTGAGAAAATGTAACTGCAGGTTAAATTAGTGAAACATGCTAAGCTAGAATCCAAGTTTGAGAGAGATTCCTATGCCTCAATCAGCACTGATTACCAAAATGATTACTGTGGGAGTTAACATCTCTGTAAGTCACTATCAACAGCACAAGACACCAGGCAGTCTCTTGCTTCTCTGCCTCTCTCTTCCTTCTTACAGAGCCTTTGTTCAAGTCTTAAATATTCTTCATCTCATGTCTGACAAATGCCTCAAAATCAACCTCCCTCTGTATTGGCTTCCTCACACTATGATGCAAGGACTATCTTTAAAGTTTAATTAATTAATTAAGACTGGGTATCTCTCATGGTCTCAAGCCCTCTATATCACTGAGGATGAGCTTGAACTTCTGCCCCTCCTTTCTCTATCTCTTGGTGAGACAACAGTGTTGGAATGACAGATATTCCTCACCACATATGTGGGGGTCTATTGTGAGATCTATGAGGCTTATGTGGTGCTGGAACTCAAACCCACAGCTGTGTTCATGCTGAGCAAGCATTCTACTAACTGACCCACATCTCCAACCTGCAAAGTCTCTTAAAACTCCAAGCAGCCCTTTGACTCCATGAGATCCTCCTGTGACTTCTCAGGTCTAAAGATTAATTCACCCTTCGGCAGGAATGTCGGACCTCATGAAGTGAGGAGAAGGAAACATTGAAAGAGCTCTGTGTGACTTTTCCTGGGGAGACTCTAATGAACAAACATCTACTCAATGTAGGACCCCCAGGCTCGGGTACCCAACATCCACAGGAGGCCGCACCCCAATAACTCAGTCCTCAGACCAGGAGATGCAACAAGCAAGAGGATTTAATTGTTTGCGCAGATGGGCTCCTGCCTCACTCAGAAGGAGAGAGAGATCTGTGTGACTTTTCCTGGGGAGACTCTAATGAACAAACATCTACTCAATGTAGGACCCCCAGGCTCGGGTACCCAACATCCACAGGAGGCCGCACCCCAATAACTCAGTCCTCAGACCAGGAGATGCAACAAGCAAGAGGATTTAATTGTTTGCGCAGATGGGCTCCTGCCTCACTCAGAAGGAGAGAGAGAGAACAGCAGCCCCGAGCTCAGCTTACAGGCAATTTTTAAAGGCAGAAACCACAAACCACAACCGGCAGCAGTGGGAGGGGGCCGGCAGCAACCGGCAATAGGGGGCTGGCAGCAACCAGCAGTAGGGGGCTGGCAGCAACCGGCAGTAGTGGGAGGGGAAGTCTCTGGTGATGTCTGGAGCATAAAAAGGTCAGCTCTTTCTCAGCAGTTAGAATTATTTTTACTTCTTACTTCCTTGTTCTGAATATTCTCCTTTAGTCTGGGGGATTTGGTTAAATCTACTTTAACCTGGGGGGCTTTAGTTTGATTCCATCATTCCCCCCTTTTCTTATGGCAAGATTTTAATCATAAAATCTATAGGTCTTCTGAGGACCAAGGCCTGAGTTATCAATATTACCCATTGGTCTCGTGGAGTTGGCGAGCCAAAATGTATGGCTTGTCTCAGGATTTGTCACCATTTATGTCAGCTGCATAGGCACATGAGGATTGTACCACCGGCAGGCATTTTGTTGTCAGGAGCAGGCAGATTTTTTTCAAGGAGTAGAGTCAGCCGCATCGTGAGAAGTTGTGTTACAGCTTTTAAGCAAGGTCAATGAGTACCAATGTGATGATGGCAACAAGGATGATCAAGGCTGCAGAGATGATGATGATGGCAACTAATTCCAAGCTGGAGTGGTCCATGTGCTCAGGACCTGTTGAAAGAAAAATATACTGTTTTCTCAAGGAGTTTCCTCCCTGGCGGGTATTTGGTTAACTTGTTTTACCAGTCTTTCAGGGAGCCATCTGGCAGCATCATGCTGTTATGAATATATACACACCGATCCTCTTCCCCAGATCAAGACTGGGTCTGGTCCATGCCAGGAATTATCCAGAGGATCTTTCCATTTTACCATGGCATATTGTTTTTGAGATTCAGGGTGCCAAAAACGATCTGCTGCAGACTTGCCTTCAGAGTCCAGGGTGAGGAAGTTCAAAATATATAAAGCATGATTTAACAAATTCCTTGGGGTACCCTTTGTAGGATACCACTCCCCTTTTTTAATTTTTTGTAAAGTATTTTTTAATGATAAGTGAGCACGTTCAACAATTCCTTGTCCTTGAGGGTTGTGAGGAATACCTGTGGAATGTTGAATTTGTAAAGTAGAGCAGAAATTTTTAAAAGCCTTGGAAATATAACCAGGGCCATTATCTGTTTTTAAACGAGAGGGCTTCCCTAGAATAGAAAAGCAATGTAAAAGATGAGCAATAACATGTTTAGTAGCTTCTCCAGATTGGAGGGTGGCACAGATTAAACCACTAAAGGTATCAATACAGACATGAATATATTGAAGTGTGCCAAACTCAGGAAGGTGGGAGACATCCATCTGCCAAAGAATATTGGGTGTCAGTCCTCGGGGATTAACTCCCAGGTGGGGAACAGGGAGAAAAGTTACACAAGTTTTACAATCTTTAACTATATGTCTAGCTTGTTCTCTAGTAATCTTAAATAAAAGTCTTAAAGAGTTAGCATTTAAATGGTGTAAAGCATGAGCTTGTTGAGCCTGAGTAACCGCGGGAATGGAGGCTGCAGCAATCACCTTGGTGGCAGCGTCAGCTAGTTCGTTGCCAGCAGAAAGAGGACCGGGCAGGCCGGAGTGGGCCCGAATATGACCTAGAAAGAAAGGAACCGTCCTTCTGCAAATAAGCTGTTGGCATTGTTGAAAAAGATCAGCAGCCTGTGAGGCATGTTTAATAAATGGAACCGTTTCAAGCAAAGGAATAGAGTGAGCAAGGTAGGCACTATCAGTATATATATTAAGAGATTTTGTGGGAAAGGCAGTAAAAACAGCTATCAAGGCTGAGAGTTCCACCAACTGGGCAGAGGTAAAATTAGTTTTAAAGCGGGTTGTTTGGTTCTGAACGGTATAGGCAGCCATCCCGGAGGAGGAGCCATCTGTAAACACCAACAAGGCATCAGGCAAAGGCTTTTGGCTGGTAACACGGGGAAAAGTAAAAGCATGTAATTTACAAAACTGTAGGAGTTTATCAGGTGGGTAATGATTATCTAAAGAACCTGAAAAATTGGCGCAGGCAATTAGCCAAGCATCTGAGTTTTGAAGTAACCAATCTATCTGTTCTTTGGCATAAGGCAGAACAATATGGGAAGGCTCAATTCCAAAGTAAATACGGCTCTCCTTGTGGCCTGAAATAATAAGGTCTGCCACTGAGTTAAAATAAGTTTGTAAAACCTTTTTAGGAGAAGCAGATAAGTGAAGAGGCAAGATGGCTTCAATCAGTTTCTTCACCACAGTCTGGGCTGGCTCCTTCCGGGTGGGGAAAGCTTCAACCCACCCTGAGAAAGTGTCTATGAACACTAAAAGATATTTATAACCATATTTTCCTGGGAGGATCTCAGTAAAATCTACTTCCCAGTCAGTCCCTGGTCTTGTCCCTCTTTCTCTCTTACCAGATGGAACCTTTGATCTGGTAGCATTTACCAGGGAACATGAGACACAATCTCCCACTACCTTCTGGACCAGTTGGTTGAGGTCTGGGAAATAATAGATTTCTTCTTCTCTTTCTAGTAGTGTCTTTAGTTTCTTGTGTCCTAAATGTGTCCACTGGTGGAGTTGGGAGATTAACTCAAGGGCCTCCTTTCGGGGCAGTATGATTCGATCCTGATATTTCCACATTTTAGATTCTGGGTTCAAAGTAGCGTTGAGCTTCCGAACGAGTTCCAGATCTTGTTCAGTATAAGTAAAAAGAACATCTCCTTCCTTTGTTTGTGCCTCAATTTCAGCCTCATGGTCTGAATAGGTGTAGAAAATATAAGTGCCTTCTGCTGCCTGACAGGTAGTTTCATCTGCCATCTGATTGCCCTGAGCAATCGGCCCCTGGCCTCTCTGATGTCCAGGGCAATGTATAATGCTGACCTTTCTTGGCAAGAACAAGGCTTGCAGAAGAGCCACTATTCCTTCTTTGTTTTTAATGTCCTTACCAGCCGAGGTGAGGAGTCCCCGCCTCTGGTAAATTTCCCCATGTATATGGGCTGTGGCAAACGCATAGCGGCTGTCGGTGTAAATGTTAACCTTTTTGTCCTTTGCTAATTTTAGGGCCTGGGTTAGGGCTTCTAATTCAGCCCGTTGGGCTGAAGTTCTGGCCAGCAGGGCTTGGGCCCAAATTATTTTCTCCCCATTGACCACCGCTGCCCCCGCCTCACGTTCACCGTTTCGCAGAAAGCTGCTCCCATCCGTATACCAGGTGGCATCTGTATCTGTTAGGGGCTGGTCGGTGAGGTCTTCTCTGGTCCCATGTGTCTCCAAAAGTCAGCCAGGTCACAATGTAGAGCTTCATCAAACAGAGTAGGGGAGTTCTTGAATCCTTGGGGAAGTCGCGTCCAGGTTAGTTGTCCCGATATTCCAGCTTCAGGGTCCTTCCATTCAAAAGCAAAGATGGGCTGGCTAACTGGGCTCAGCCTTAGGCAGAAGAACGCATCCTTCAGGTCAAGTACAGTATACCACCTATGACTAGGAGGTAAAGAACTCAGAAGATTATAGGGATTAGGAACAGTGGGATGGATATCTTCTATCCTCCAATTAACTTCTCTTAAGTCTTGAACTGGTCGATAATCATCTGCCCCTGGCTTTTTCACAGGGAGCAGCAGGGTGTTCCAAGGGGATTGGCAAGGGTGAAGTATGCTCATTTGTAAAAGTCTTTGGATGTGGGGCCTGATTCCCTCTCGGGCCTCTCTGCTCATAGGGTATTGCTTGATTGAAACAGGGTTTGCAAATGGTTTTAGAGTGACCACTATTGGAGGCTGATTGAATGCCAGTACCGGACCTCCTGTCTCGGCCCATGCTGAGGGGAATTTAACTAGCCAATTAGGTATATCAGGAGTTCCTACTATCGGTCCTTCATATAACCGATGTTCATCTTCCAGTCGCAGGGTTAACACTTGTAGTGGAGCTCCATCCTTTCCTTCTAGAGTGGCTCCCTTTCTGGTGACGTGGATGTGGGCTCCCAGCTTAGAGAGTAAATCTCTTCCAAGAAGGGGGTATGGACAGTTGGGGACCAGCAGGAACGAGTGGGAGACCTGTCCCGTGCTGAGGTCCACTTTTCTTTCTGTGGTCCATCTGTATGTTTTTCCTCTGGTGGCCCCCTGAACCCAGGCTGTCCTGGAACTCATGGGCCCTTTGGTTGTGGTCAAGACCGAGTGTTGGGCTCCTGTGTCTACTATGAAAGTAGTCAATTGCCCCCCTACCTTTAAAGTTACCCTGGGCTCAGGGGGGAGCTCCTGGCCCCGACTGCCCTAGTCCCCTAGAGTCAGGACTGGGTTTGTTCAGCTTCTTTGGACATTCTCGAGCCCAATGCCCCCTCTCTTTGCAGTAGGCACACTGGTCTTTATCCACTCGGGGCCTCCTCTTGTCTCCCAGGTCCCTAACTGGACCTGCTCCCTGGACTACAGTGGCCAAAATTCGACTTAATTCTTTATTTCTCTTTTTCTCTCTCTTATCTTCTCTAGCTTCCTGTTCTTTCCTAATTCTGTCCTCTCTTTCTTCTAATGTTTCTTGCCTATTATAGATTCTTTCAGCTTCTCTTACTAAGTCCTGTAAGGAGTACCCCTGAAGGCCTTCTAGCCGTTGGAGCTTACCCCAAATGTCAGGAGCTGATTGTCCTATGAAGGCCATAATAAGGTCCGCCTGACGCTCCTGGGCCATGGGATCAAAAGGGGTATGCATCCGATATCCCCCTATTAAACGTTCTAGGAATCCTGCAGGGGTTTCATTTTCCTCCTGGGTTATAGCACATACCTTTGCCAAATTGGTTGGGTGCCTTCCGGCCCCTTTGAGACCCACTATCAGAGTATGGCGATAAAGACGGAGATGCTCCCTACTGGCCAGGGTCTCGTGGTTCCAGTTGGGTCGGGTCAGAGGAAATCCTTCATCTATTTCATTTGGGAGTAGAGTGGGTCTCCCATCCTGCCCGGGCACATTTTTCCGGGCTTCTAGGATGACTCGCTGTCTCTCCTCTGTGGTTAAAAGTGCCTGGAGGAGTTGTTGACAATCATCCCAGGTGGGTTGGTGGGTGAGGAGAATAGATTCTATTAAAGCAGTTAGAGCCTTAGGGTCCTGAGAAAAAGAGGGGTTATGGGTCTTCCAATTATACAAGTCAGAGGCTGAAAAAGACCAATACTGGATCTGGTCCCCTACAGTTCATAGAGGAAAAACCTGGGCAGTCCCGGTTCCATCAGAGGGACCCCCTCTATCTCTTCTCAGGCGGAGTCTACTAGATGGTGGGGAGGAATGATCAGGTTCAGTGGAATCAGGAGATGGATGAGGTAGTTCTTGAGGTAGAGGTGCCTGCGCAGGAGGATAGGGAGGTGGGAGATCAAGGAGGGTTAGGGAAGCCTGGTCTTTGGGGAGGACTGGCTTCTGCTTCTTCTTCTCAGAGGAGGACTGAAGGGGCAGGAGGGAGGAAGTGAGACTTAGGGGTGCAGAAGGGGTAGGGGGGCCCTAGTCATTCTCTCTGGTTCCCCAAGGAGGTAGGAATGGTCATGCCCAAGATGTGGGGTTCCGAGCCAAGTCTTCCCAGGTGACTATGTAGGCCACCTGGTCCGGGTGCCCGTGTGGCCCTGGATGGAAAATATATTCTTTAACCTGTAAGATAGTAGTAAGATCAAAAGTCCCATCTCTTGGCCATCCTTTCTCAAAGGAGGGCCATGTAGAGGAACAGAGACTCTGCCACTTCTTCTTCTGGACCTCTAATGATAAATTACGGGCTTGTTCTATAACTTCCTTCCAGTGTTCTAGAGTTAAGCTCAAAGGAGTAATTAGTGATTGACCCATGGTGAAGGACTTTAGGAGAGAAATGGAGAAAAGGGAGAAGGAGAGAAGGAGAGAGAGAGAGAGAGAGATGCCACTCCAAACAGTAATGACTAGTGAGTGTGCTTGTGGACGAGTACCTATCGGTGCCCAGTTTTTCTTCTGCGGGGGATGTGAATTTATCTGGGATTCACGTCTGGAACCCCCTTATCCTTTCACGGGAGTCTTTTGGCGGCGAGTGCCCTGTGGCTCTTACTTGCTCGACCCGTGCCCATGGGGCTTTTTAGTGGCCAGAGAGAGAGAGAGAGAGAGAGAGAGAGAGAAGGGAGATGTAGGAAGTCTGTCCTGTCTCCACCCGTGCAGGCAGTCAGGGTCCGCTAAGTGGGCTAGGAGCCTTTGGTTTACGTCAGGGAGTGGCCCTGACCAGAAAACCTCAATTGCTCCTT
>NW_008341422.1:1600624-1601050 GCF_000622305.1 Nannospalax galili | reverse complement strand
TGTTGGCAATCTTCCCAAGTGGGTTGGTGGGTAAGAAGAATAGACTCAATTAAAGCAGTTAAAGCCTGAGGGTCCTGAGAGAAAGAGGGGTTATGAGTTTTCCAATTATACAAGTCAGAGGCTGAAAAAGGCCAATACTGGATCTGATCCCCTACAGTTCAGAGAGGAAGAACCTGGGTAGTTCCAGTTCCATCAGAGGGGCCCCCTCTGTCCCTTCTCAGGTGAAGTCTGCTAGATGGAGGGGGGGTTGGTTGGGTTCGGTAGAGTCAGGAGAGGGATAAGGTAGTTCTTGGGGTGGAGGTGCCTGCGCAGGTGGAGGATCAAGGAGGGTTAGGGAAACTTGGTCTTCAGGGAGGACTGGCTTTTGCTTCTTCTTCTCAGGGGCAGACTGAAGGGGCAGGAGGGAAGAAGTAAGACTTGGGGGGG
>NW_008341422.1:1592090-1599020 GCF_000622305.1 Nannospalax galili | reverse complement strand
GGCAATAGGGGGCTGGCAGCAACCGGCAGTAGTGGGCTGGCAGCAACCAGCAGTAGTGGGAGGGGAAGTCTCTGGTGATGTCCGGAGCATGAAAAGGTCAGCTCTTTCTCAGCAGTTAGAATTATTTTTACTTCTTACTTCCTTGTTCTGAATATTCTTCTTTAGTCTGGGGGATTTGGTTTAAATCTACTTTAACCTGGGGGGGCTTTAGTTTGATTCTATCACTCACCCCACACAAGGAACCAAAGAAACATCCCACCAAAGTCCAATTTAACGAACCAATGAATTTGCAGAATTCCAAGGAAATGATGTTTAAGTACTTCCTTTCCTTTGCATTTGAACTTAGAATGGGTTTCCTGCCCTAGGTACACAAAGACCCCAGCAGACTGAACACACCAAGCTTTCAAGTCCTGATGCCAAGGCTGCTGAGTCTCGGAATCCACCTGTGTGACCCCTTCCTCCACTCCACACTGAGGACAGTTGACAGCATTTACAGAAGCACACCTCTCCCTCAGGGAGGTGCACAAAGAGCAACAAAAGTACAGTCTAAGCCTAGGTTCCTTGGTGGGTCCTGTCTGCCCACACCAAGCTTTCAAGTCCTGATGCCAAGGCTGCTGAGTCTCGGAATCCACCTGTGTGACCCCTTCCTCCACTCCACACTGAGGACAGTTGACAGCATTTACAGAAGCACACCTCTCCCTCAGGGAGGTGCACAAAGACCAACAAAAGTACAGTCTAAGCCTAGGTTCCTTGGTGGGTCCTGTCTGCCCGAGGCTACTGGGGACCTGCACATTATGATTTGCATTTAGAATTGTTCCAAGCTGAGGCAGGGGGTTGCCACTGATCTAGCCCCCCACCCCCACACACACATCTACCAGTCAATAGCCACAAGCTATTGAAAGCTCTGGGTCTACATATCTACCTGGAGCTAGCACTCCCACCCCCACCTCTCTCAAAAGAATCTAAGGAATTCTAGTCAGAGCACCAATTTTCTTACTATTTTGCCCAAGTTCCACTGCTAAGACAAACACGGTTAAAAGTCCCTGCAGCAAGTAGAAGAAAAGGAAGTGTTTGGGTGAGCACCCTCCTTTGCAGCATCTACTTCTACACCCTCTGACTCTAGGCAAGATCAAGGCCCTGCAGCTGCACACAGAGCAATTGAAAAGTGGCCACAGGTAAAAACAGGCTAGCACTTTGCCTGTAGACTTTCAGGAGGCTGAATCCGGAGGACAACTTGAGCCCAGCTTGAGGCCAGTCTGGGCAACATAGCAAGGCCCTGTCAAAATCAGTAAGTAAGTAGATAGATGATAGATAGATGATAGATAGATAGATAGATAGATAGATAGATAGATAGATAGATGGTAGATAGATAGATAGATAGATAGATAGATAGATAGATAGATAGATATACAAATTAAATCAAAACACAAAGTCCTATTAAACTGAGCCCCGGTACATACTCTCTTCACCAGGGTAGAGACTCAATGTGACCATCTCTAATGGTCCTTTCTCTCATGTGCCTCTTGACTTAGCTCTCTCTCCCTTGGGTTGAGTGAGCAAAAGCTAATGGCAAAAAAAAAATGAGTGATGAAATAAGTAGACGCAATTCTTCACAGAACAGCCCTAACCTTGGGGAGGAAGGGCCCCGACTACCTGTGCTTCATTCATGTCCTTATTGCTTCATTAGTCACAATGTTCAGGAGAAACCCTCCAATCGGGAGCCATCACTCACCTAAACAATGTGCCTCACAGTCTCAACACAGCAGCCGTGACTCCACCCCTCAGTCACTCACTCAGATCCCTGTGTGTCCACATCGCCAGCTGCCCCAGCCTGATGTGGATTATATTTATCAGTACGAGCCTGCTTTGTGATAAATGAAGAGGGACAGAGTCATGAAGCCATACCTGAATCCTCATTCCCGTATTGATAGCTTGTTTTCATTTTCATCTGCTTCCCCCATCTATGAGGGATGGTTCTGCCCTATGGACCTGCTGTAAGAAAAGTCCGCTAGACAACAATGAAGTTCCGTTTTACTTAGAGTTCCCAATGTAAAAACAGACAATTCGACAGGCTGACGCTTCTTTCAGGTCTTTTGCTACAAGTAATCTGCAAACCAGATTGCGACTTCAGCTGAGATTTCTCTTGCTGCTGCTAAGTATAAGTGCTTGTTTTATTTCAGATTTCTGGGAAAACTGCACCTGATTTTATAAAGGTGGCCGGATACATCTGGATAGAATTGCAAAATGAGTTTAACCAGAAAAATAAAATAATTCTATACATGGTCATCAATGTTCCTAAAAACAAGGAGAGGGGTAGAGGAAGTGGCACCTACATATCTTGCTTGCAGATGTTGCTGACATCTGTAGAGCCAGCTGTTGGCACTCCACAGCTACGCCTGCTATGCATGGAGAGGGTCTGGTCCCTTCTGATAGAAATCAGGGCACAGGCAGTAGATGTGCTCAATAAGCTCTGGAGCACTGGTTCAGGAATTAAAGAAGAGCAGTTTAATCAAAGCCCAGGTCTTTTCCCCCACACTCAAAATAAAACACGGTTTAATTCATACTTCGGGGAAAATACACAGCAGTGTATTTGGGTGTCCCTGCCTCATTCTCTCTTGCCACTTTCTCATACTTGAAGTAACCCCCCCACCACCACCCCCGCTCTGTGCTTGTGGCAGATTCACGTCCATAGCTGAAAACACAAGAGCATTTAATGTTCAAACTCTATGACCACCCACCCTGTCTGGAGTGCTGCATGATTGACAAGGCACTTTCAGGTAGATGAGCATCTCCCCACCTCAAGGGACCATCAGGGGATGTTGTACTGTCACCCTGTTATGCGGGGTCTCAGTCTCTGACTCAGACTCAGATGATGATAATAGTTTAGATGTCTTGCCCTTCCTTAGTCTGTGAGACATGCCAGAGCTGGAGTATGGCCCCAGAACATCAAAAAAGCTGGGCTGTTTCTCTTTGCCCTAGGAATTCAGGTAAGTCCAACCTATGGCTCATGGGCTACATGAATCCCAGAATAATTATGAATGTCAAAAAACACATTTGTCAATGACAACATCATGTTACCAGGTAAAAACATTGGACACCCCTCAGGTCTTCTATGTTGATTTTATTGTCTGGTATATCAATATATTGCTTAATAAATCCTCTTTGTAATAGTTAGCTTTAATTATAACTTGATACAACCTTGAATCACCTGAGAAGACAGCCCAAATGAGGGATCGTCCAGATCAGGTTGGCATGTTGGCATGCCTGTGGCAAACTGTCTTGCTTATGGTAATTGATGTGGGAAGTTCCAGCCCACCGTGGGCAGCACTATTCCCTAGGCAGGGGTCCTGAATTGTAAAAGAAAGGAGAAATCCAGCTGAACACAAAAAAGTGAGCAAGTGATCGAGCATGCATGTATTCATTTCTCTCTAGTCTTGATTGTGGGTGTGATGTGACTAGCTGCTTTAAGTTGACTTTCCTGTGGTAGATTGTAACTTGCAGTTGTGAGCAGAAATAAATCCCTCTCTCCCTTAAGCTGCTTTTGGCCAAAGTATTTTATCACAGCAACAGAAATGAAACTGGGACGCCTGTGGACCTGATGCTGGCCCAGGAACAAGGAGAGAAAACTAGTACCACTCCCTTTATCTAGCACCACCTTATCAGGTGAACAGTAAACTCCACACTATGCTTCACAAAATGCTTGAGCATGGTGACATACTGACTTCATTTGTGCCAAGGTGCCTCTGGTTCAGTCACTTCCACTGTATACACAGAGACCCTGGCACAGCTGGGAAAGGGTCCTGTACAGAAAGGGAGAGGCAGACAGAGAAGGGTCATGAAGCATAGTAAACACAGGTATACCTGGAAGGGTCTCAGGAAGCTTTTCTTGGTAACGGGCTCAGGAGTCTGAACTCTAGAATATAGCCATCCCCTGAGCTGTGAGAACCAGTCTACCTCTGGGGCTACCAGGAGTGGGTAGAGGACAAAGCCCTGCCAGGCAGGAGGGGCCTAGGTTTCCTGAAATCTGAGTTCAGGTCTCTTGTGGCCAACCTCAGGGTGCCAGCTCTTGTCATCTGGGTTACATCAGCAGTGGAGTCAGCCGGAACATAGTGCTTAGGTGAATTCCTAAGCTAATAGAAACTGGAACTACAGAAGCTGGAAGTAGAAAACTTTCTGTACTTGACTACTCCTTAAGTTGTTCTTAGCACAATGACTGTGTGGACTTTACAGAAATGAGTGCCAAGACAGGAACTCTCAGGAGAGGATTCTGGAAGTTTTCTTAAACTAACAGAGAAAGGGAAATGCAAATAAGAAGTTTCAGGATTAAGGTTTGGGGGTCTCCATCCCCTGTTATTTGTGGGTTCCTGCTCACAGGGAGAGGAATCTGGAATTCTTCATTTATGCTTAAAGCAGTGAAGTCTGGGAAGGAGCTGCTTTTTGCCTGTCATGGTCCACACACTGGGCAGGGTCTCACTCTATATGTTCTGGTTTCCCTTTGATTTTTTTTGGAGGCTTTGCTGACTGATTTAATAATATTGTCTTGTGCCATTTCAATGCCAAAAATGAATTTTAGATGGCTCCAGTGTGCATTAGACACAAGTGACTCCAAATCAGAAAAAGGAAGTCTCTGGGAGCGTGTCTTCTATTCGTGGCTTCTATACATGGCTTCCCCAGTTGGGAGCAGTTTAATCCTCCTGTTCTGTGAAGGGCCTGAGCTACACCCCGTTGGTAAGAATTTAGAAGTTCTTTTCTTTTTGCTTTCATGTATGTGTGTATGTATGTAGTGTGCAGTGTAGTGGATGTGTATGTGTATGTGTGAGAGAGAGATGAGTGTGCATACATGTATTCAGGCATGCATGTATGAGGAGGTCAGAAGAGGGTGTGAGGTACCCCACTTTGCATTCTCTGCCTGAATCCCCTGAGACAGGGTCCCTCACTGAACCTGGAGCTAGGCTGCTGGCCAGCAAGCTCCGGCAACACTCCCCTCACTTCACAGCACTTGAATGACAGGCCTTGCCTGATTTTTTAGATGTGGATACAGAGGCCCAAACTTACACCTTCATGCTTACACAGTAAATGTGGGGTCAGGTCTAGGGGAGGTACTCAAATGTATAGGCTGGAGAAGACTAAGGTAAGGGGATTCTATGCTGCTATGGGGGAGCCATCAACCATGAGGGTCAGCAGCCCCTCATCCATGCTCTGTAAGTAAGCCCAATAAGCTTATTCATTCCCCAGGGTGAACTGCTGTGGATTTTCTGTGAAGGAGCCTGAGCAAGACCTTGGGCACCTCATGGGCTCATCACAAAGAGTGGAGAAGCTAATGCAGACACAGGGTCATCATCAGTGTTCAGCCAGTGACCCCTGTTGTTCTTTCAACCACTCTGTCCCCTTCAGTTCACTGACAGGGAAGCTGTGACCCAGCAATTCAAGGTCACCTTCTCATTTGCTCAGAACACTGGAGGCAGAGCTGGAACTGGTCTCTCAAGACTTGTGGTGAGTTTCACACGTTGTTCATGTACTTAACTACCATTCATTAAGTTCTTTCTCAGGTGCTGGACTCTGGTGAGGACACAAAAGTGAAAAAGTTACCAAAGGAGCATGGAAAAGCCCAGCAGGAGGGTATTGAATATGCAAATGAAAATCACGGCCCATCGTTTCTCTGATGACAACCGGCTGGGGTCTATAGGTGATTTTCCAGTTGTGTAGGTGGTTTTGCGACTTCCACTGAATGATGTGAGTAGTTGTGATTCCTGACACCAACCTTAATGACTTATTTTTAAATACTCTCAAGGTTTAAACATTTATACTAAGTGCTTACACAATTCATCTCATATTCACGTATCTTTTAGAGAGATGATTGTGCATCTTGGCAACCATCTGCCACGCACTCGTCCAGGACAAGATCCCGGTGGACACTCGGACGTGTCGCTGCTTCTCCCACGGATCTGCTTCGTTTGTCCAGATCCTTCTTGAAAGGCTCTTAGGACAGGCTAGCATACTGCGGGCCAGCTTTGTGCTCTCAGCTGGGCCTGCCTCTCCTCTCTCCCTTCTCTGTGCTCTTCCCCTTCGTTTGCTTTCGCTCATGCTCTTTCTTGCCCTCTCTGCCCTTCCTTCCCCTTTCCCTTCCTTCTCCCTCTCTTCCCTTCTCACTTCCTTTGTCCTCTTCCCTTCCCTTCCCCTTTTTTCCCTTCTCCCCATTCCTTCCTTCCTCTCTCTTTTCCGTTTAATTAACAAGAGCCTTAAACAATCAGAATCACCTTAGAAACAAGAGGAGCAAGATTATGCATTCTACAAATCAAGACTAGCTGTATGTGGATACGGAAATCTAAGTTTCCCTGAAAATACTAACAAGAAGATCAGTCAGAAGATCAGTCAGGTACTGGGAGAGATGACGCATTTCATCCCGCTGTCCTTTGTATGGAAAGTGGCCAAATTCCTCCTGGCGTGGAAGTCAAGTGGGGTAACCTACAGACATCTAGGGAAGATGCCATCTCACATTTAGAGTCTGACACCAAGGACATGAAAGAAATGTTCATCCATGGGTGGAGAAGAAGAGGTTGAATTATACTAGTGGGGCTGGGCCTGGCTGAATCGAATCTCCATTTTCTGCTATAAACTTACACGGGGCCCTTGCTGTTCCTGGATTTAGAAATAGTCTTTTCTAAAGTTTATATCCATCAGGGTGTCCTGATCAGGTTTGTAAAGACCTACATCTCTGGGATCTAGAAGCATCTCTAAAATACTAACCAAAAGAAGAAGAAGAAGAAGAAGAAAAAAAAAATCAAGACTGCTGTGGCTCCAGATTTTAACTGGATGTTGTATAATTTAAAATGTGTGTGTGTGTGTGTGTGTGTGTGTGTGAGAGAGAGAGAGAGAGAGAGAGAGAGAGAGAGAGAGAGAGAGAGACAGTATGACTCTACATTCTCACAC
>NW_008341422.1:1581661-1592079 GCF_000622305.1 Nannospalax galili | reverse complement strand
TGTGTGTGTGTGTGTGTGTGAGAGAGAGAGAGAGAGAGAGAGAGAGATCAGGACAGACTTAGGCTCCATCTTCACAGAATTTAATCTGAAAGGGATTTCTGAGGCCACCAGCCTGGACCTGTGTACAAAGAAAACAAGGTCCAAGATAAGCAGAAATAACCTGTGAAAGGTCACAGAGCTATTTAGGGACCAAGTTATAACTAGAACCCAGGACTTCTGGAATTCCAAAAGTATGATCATATTAGTAAAATTATGATGGCAAAGCTGGGGCCATTACAATAGTGTTCCATCAAACTGATTCTGTATTCTGTTGTCCTTGGCTAAGGATCAGAGATGCTGAAAATGTAAGTCACCTTCTAAGATAGGATATTAGAGTGCATTCATAGTGGCCAATGATTTTAAATGAGATGACTTTTTGCATGGGCAAGCTCCAAGTAAAACTCAAAAACAGTGTGGTGTGTTCTGAACTTAGGGGTGACAGCCAGCTGTTGCCAGGAAGAGTAAAACCAAAAGGAGACAAAGGCAACAAGTAATGTACAGCAGAAAGGAGAGCCAGGTGTCGGGGCTGGTAATTTAGGTCGTTCTTTCAAAGGGGGCTTCGTTTTCCTTTCCAAACCTGTCAACCACCCCGGCGAAGAGCTGCGACACCTTTGAACTTGCACATTTGCAGAGCCAGTCAGCAATGGAACCAGAGAAGAGAGCATTGAAAAGAGCTGTTACCTAGGAAGGGGGAAAAACAACAACCCCCATAAATACTCTGCTGAGATGGAATTTCTAACACATTGTGTTAGAAAGGCAGGTGGGCCTTTGAAATCTTTCCTCTGGGCTTGGCAGCAGTGCAGTGGGTCCATGCGGCTTTATTGATGTATCCATTAGAAAGTGACATGATTTGCTTACTAAGTTTCTGTTTAATTTGCATCTTAATGTCCTATCATTAGGGTATAAATACAGGCATAGGGAATTGTGTAATTTAGAGATTCCCTCTGGGGATTTTGGTTACTCGGGACTGTGAACACACACAACAAACAGAAGGCTGCAGCTTGGGAAAGTGGTTGTTTGAGCAGATCTGCACCTGAGAAATGTTCTTGGGAGAAAGGCCTGTGTGCTGCAGTATGGTGTGTCTGAGCCAGTCCTTAGCAGTGCAGACTGATGTTGGAGGTCAGACCGAGGAAGGTGCCTATCAAGGCTACTGCTTAGCGGTCCAGGAAGCCCCTCTGTATGTGCCTTCCTCATATTTGGGGTCTATAGCGGTTTATAGATAAGACTACAGCCTTCCCTGCCTGGTCCACGTGTGGTTTTGCTGCAGAACTTTTTAGTAATGACTTGGGAACTTTAGGAATATAATTAATAGAAGGAAAATCATGGAAGCCAAGCAACTTGAATCTCCAAATCTTAGTGAGCTCACATCTGAAAAATGGGTATACATTGCTTTGAAAAAAAAAAAGACTGTCGTATCTAAATAAGTTCATACTTACCGTGCCTTGCATGTTAGCCAAGTCAGAGGTACCTAGACCTCAATTTCTCCACTTTCTATAGGTGTCTCATTTGGCCCCCAAACTTTTCTCCTCCCAATAGAAGCCTCCTAAGGAACAAATGCAGGGCTTCTGACCATTCAAACTGCATTTCCCCACTTCTACTATGGAGTTCAAGAGCCCAGGATGGCTGTGTTCTGAAAATGAGCAAAGAACGCTGGTTTGTCTAAGATCTGTTCATGAAGGGATTGAGCCCGCCTCCTCTTTCCTTCCTCCTGAGCTGACCCCTGCCTGCTGTGTACCAACCTGAGGGGCTGTAAACACACTTGAGAGCACTGGTCCAACCAGCTCCATCTCAAGGTAAAGAAGACACAGAGGGTGAGAAGTTCAAAGGACTGTTGAAATAATCCATGGAGGACACTAGGTGCAGAATTATGAAGAAAAATACTCCATACTTTTAAGGAGATTTCATCATTTTAAAGTAGTTTCACATCTTCCACTTGGTCCTCAACAGCTTCAAGAAGAGAGAAAGTTATTTTCTCAGTTTCACAGAGGAGTACTTTGAAACTGCAAAAGAAAGCAAGCACTGAATCATGTGAGCCTCAAGCATTTGCTAAGCAGCGCTGCGCCTGGAGATGCAGGTACGGAGGAGTCAAATGCCGCTCCCGCTAGCTTATGTTGCCATGGATTTTACCACTGGCAACACTGACCTAGCAAAGAGCCCTTCCCATTTAAACAATAAAATAAAAACATAAAGTTTGACTATTCGAAATGTTTGGGCCTGCTTTCTAGACTTGGTAAGTATGGTCCAGGGTAGTTTCCATTCAGATTTTTTTCCCTTAGGCACTGAGGATGAACTTGAACTTCCGACTCTCTTGCTTCCACCTTCCAAGTGCTAAGATTACAGGTATGTGCCACCTGGTTTAAGCAGTGCTGGGGGTTGGACCCAGAGCACTGTGCATGCTCGGCAAGCATACTACCAACTGAGCTACATCTCCAGCCCCTGACCTAGGGCTCTTGAATATCACTGAGGACTACAATTCTGACCATCACTCTTGGTTGTATGAGCACTAAGCTTGCAGAAGATATCTACATGGATTGGACCTTGAGTACTGGTTTCTAAATATATAGATTTTGTTGTTTTTCTAATTAGATTCTGGGAATTAATCATTTTGAATCTAATGAATTTGATTTTAGCTAAGAAAGCCTTTATTGTATGCATCCTTTTAAATTTCTTTTTTTCCTCAAATGTGTGGAGGGTATACATGTGTATGCATGTTAACATGTGTGGGGGCACATGTGGGGGGTATAAGCACACGCATGTGTGTGTGTGTGATTGATGAGGCTGAGGTTGATGTCAGGTGTCTTTCAGTCCCTGTCTTCCTTATTCATTGAAGCAGGGTCTTTAAGTTGAACCCAGATTTGGGAAGTCCTGCTGATACAGATAGGCAGCTTGCTGCAAGGATCCTGTCTCCACCTTCCAAGCCCTGGAATTACAGGCAAGCTGTCAGCCCATCCAGTATTTACATGGGTACGGGGGATCCGAACTCTGATCTTTACTTTGCTTAGCAAGTGCTTTAACCTCTGACTCGTCTCCCCAGCCATATGGTGTACATGTTACAAAGCAAAATGGAAGTTGGTGAGACCCCCAAGTCCACTCTTTCCTTGAATATCTACGTGTCATGTATCATGTCCAGCACAAATCAGTCAGTCCTCTAACCTCCAGAGGTATCTAATCTAGTTGGCCACAGAGGGCAAAGTGGGACATGGTGCTCCCATTTCCTCTTCTGATGCCTATGGATGCTAATGGATGACAAAAATTTCTGACATTTTGACATTTTATTCGGTTTTATTCATTGACTGTGTGCATATGTGTATTTGGGTGCATGTATGCCATGGCACACTTGTGTAGGTAGGAGACAATTTGTAGGAGTCAGTTCACTTTCTACAATGTGAGTATCAGGGATCAAACTCTGGTGGTCAGCCTTGGCAGCAGACATCTTTACCTACTGAGCCATCTCTCAGGCCCTGATGATGGAATTCTTGATGTATCTAGACCTGGCCTCATCACAAAGCTTGTGGTTTCTACTAATGACTACAAGTCGCTGAATCAAGGAAACCTACTCACCACCTAATGAAACCTTCTCGCCATCTCATGCCAAATGAGCATTTGCAGGCTCAGCACAGCCCAGGCAGACAAGTGGCATATCCAAGACAGATGACCACACCAAGAGAATGCGAATTTACTTCAAGACTTCCTGCTACCACTTCTATGTATTTATTTAAGATATATTATATGAAGGGAAAAATCTTTGTTAAACAAGTATTAACTGTATGGAAACTGCTGCTAGATGAGCAAAGTCACACTAGTAAAAAAGGGGTTGCTTTCTGTCTGCTTGGGCTTGTAGCTCTGTGAGTCAGTATCTATACACGTCTGGCTAAAACACCTGTTCTTCTGGTGGATTTGGTATTACTTGGGAGACACACCTTTGGGCATGGCAGTAAAGGTGTTTCCAAAGAGGTTTAGCTGAGGAGAAAAGACCCATGCTGAACTAGGAGAGCATCATCCCAAGGGTTGAATGGAAAACAGGAGAAAGCAGGCTGCCTTGCTTCCTGATTGTAGATTCAATCTGACTACTTGCCTCTTGCCCCTACCTCCATGTCTTCCCCACCATGACGGATGGATGGTACCTTCAGACTGTGAGCCAAAGTAAACCCTTCTTTCCTGGGTTGCTTTTGTCAGGTGTTTTATCACAGCACTGAGAAAAGTAACTCACACCCTGATAAACCCTCTGACAGACTATACCAAAAGTGTGGATGGCTGACAGGATGGAGCCAAGTTAAGATTTCATTTTCCCTTTTCTTTCAAAAGTTGAAATCTGGTTACTTCGGTTGCATTTTAATTTCCAACAAAATGGGCAGGATTAACTATGTTAGAAGAAATAATTCAGACCAGCTATGATAGTTAAGGGCAGTCTACTCACTATGCCTGTGACTCAAGGTGACAGGATGGAAAGAGTAGGTGTTCTGCAGAACACAGATGAAATTAGTCAGTTGTGTGATGCACATTCTGTAAGCCTGTCATCACACTGACTTGTGTTAGTGGGACCACAGGCACCAAAACAAAGGCATGAGGTCCTTCCACCTCTTTGTGAGCTAAATGACACCCATGGTATTTTTTCCACCTCTAGATACTCAGGATCAAAAGCTAACGAGGATGGGGAGGGGTGACAGAATACCTGGAAGCATGGTCTGAGATAGGATGAAGAGAAAGAGGAGAGCAAGAAAGGTAGATGGAAGGAGGAGCCTAAACTGTGTCCAATATAATGATGAGGGAATCCTCTTTAAGGAAAAGAATAAGAAAATAAAAATGCAAAATTAGGTATGTGGGGCTGGAGAGCTGTCTCAGAGGTTAAGAGTATTTACTGCTCCTACAGAAGAGTAAATGGATGAATTTCTAAATTCACAGAAACCACCAAAGTTAAGCCAAGAAGATATCAACAACTTAAACAGACCCATAACAAATAAGGAAGTTGAAACAATAATACAAAACCTCCTGACTAAGAAGAGCCCAGGCCCAAGACAGATTCACAACAAAATTTATCAGACCTTCAAAGAAAATCTACAACCATTAGTGCTTATATTATTCAAAAAGATAGAAACAGAGGGAGAGATTTCAAACCCCTTCTATGAAGCCAATATTAATCTAATACCACGAATCAGGAAAAGACACAACAACAACACTGAAAACTATAGGCCCATATCCCTAATAAACATAGGTACAAAAATTCTCAAGAAAATAGTCACAAATCCATACAGACACATATCAACAAGATCATCCACCATGATCAAGTTGGCTTTATCCCAGAGATGCAGGGATGGTTCAATATACATAAGTCAATAAACATAATAATTCATATAAATAAAGACAGAAACCACATGATCATCTCAATAGACCCAGAAATGGCCTTTGACAAAAATCTAACATGCATTCATAATAAAAGTTTTAGAGGGAATTGAACTAGAGGGAACATACTTCAACATAATTAAGATTTTATACAACAAAACCACAGTCAATATCATTCTAAATGGAGAAAAACTTGAATCATTACCATTAAAATCAGGAACCAGACAAAGCTGTCCACTATCCCCACTCCTTTTCAATATAGTTCTTTAAACTCTAGCTAGAGCAATTAGAGAAGGAATTTAAAGGAGTACTATTTGGAAGAAGTCAAATTGCCCCCATTTGCAAATGATATTATACGTTAAGCGATCCCAAAAATTCTACCAGAAAACTTCTAGAAATGATCAACACTTTCAGCAAAGTGGCAGGTTACAAAACCAATCTACAAAAGTCAGTAACCTTTCTATAAACAAGTAACAAACAGAAAGAGTTCAGGGAAACACTCTCATTCACAATAGTCTCATAAAATAAAATTGTTTAGAAATTAGGGAAATGCAAATCAAAACTACTTTAAGATTTCCTCCAACCCCCATCAGAATGGCTAAGATCAAGAGAACAGATGGCGCCAAATGCTGGCGGGGATGCACGGAAAGGGACTGTCATCCACAGCTGGTGTGTTTGCAAACTTGTGCAACCACTGTGGAAATCAGTGTGGAGAATTCTTTTAAAAAACTAAAAAAAATAAATAAATAAAAAATCCTGAAAGTAAAGCTGGGTGTGGTGACCCACACCTTTAATCCCAGTACTTGGGAGGCAGAGGAGGTAGGCAGGTCTCTATGAATTCAAGGCCAGCCTGGTCTACATAGTGAGTTCCAGGCCAGTTGGGGCTACAGGGAGACCCTATCTCCCCCCCAAAAAAAATCTAAAAATAAATCTAGTATATGATCTGTTTATACTGCTCCTGGGCATATACCCAAAGGACTCATCCTGCTGCAGAGAAACGTGCACAGCCATGTTTCTTTGAGGTGCTTTTCATAACAACTAAGAAATGGAAACAACCTAAATGTCCCTCAACAGATGGATAATGAAAATGTGGTACATTACACAATGTGGTTCTACTCAGCAGTAAAGAAAAATAAAATCATGAAATTTTCAGGTATGTGGATGGAACTAGAAACTGTTATACTAAGCAAAGTGACACAGACTCAGAAAAGCAAGCAACATATGTTCTTTCTCATTTGTGGATCTTAGCTCCAAATCCATAGATTATACCAGGAAAATGGAAAGAAACCATGGGGGTAAAGGGAAAGAAGGAGCTCGAGTGGGGGATAGTAGGAGATAGGTATTATTAAGGGGGAAATGGGAAAAATGGGGTTACTTTAACTAGGGATGGAGTAGGGAGGGTTATACAGGGGGAGTGAGAAAAGAGATAAATAACACTTAGATGGTGTAGAAAACCAGAGGGAAATGTCTGTTCAAAATTCTAATGAAAAATACAAATTATATATAATATATAATACACACACATATATACATATATATGTATATGTGTGTGAATACATGTGTATAGCTGAAGACTATGTAACAAAAAACACAGTGCCAGGCAAGAGAAACCACCTTTTGAGTTGTTGGCCAGGGTAGTTCAAGAGACTTCCAAAATAACACAAGTTATTGCTCCAGCCCTTTATTGCCTCCCAGAACTTGAAGGTAAGACCCTATTGCTGAAGACAGGGCATACTATGGACACAGGACTTGGAGCAATGGGGCTGGAACTGGCCTGGAAGCCTCCTCCCTGAAGACTAGCTCTCGTGGTATCAGAGGATACTATGCAAGTTGTCAAGGGAGAAAACCAATCAATGGTCCTACTCAGCTGTTAAGTCATAAACACTGACTGGCCCAGAAAACTATCATTATTAGTGCAGTAGGGGCACTTTTATCTTGGGGGTAATCAATAACTGTCTAATTGGAATTAAGACCTACTTAGTGGGAAGAAACTTATGTGTGGTACTGTAAACATAGCCAAATATACATGGCTAAAGAGGTCATAGATCCTAAATTCTGCTTTTGCCTATCCCTAGCCAACATAATTTCTTACTATATTCTAAATATAAATCCTCATATTTACAGCCAAGTACACCTCTCATCACTCATCAAAGAAGCCTCTTTTTTGCAACAGATGAAGACTATTACAGAGTTCTACAACTTGTTAAAGGTAGAGAATAAGTGTCTGTGAGATGCTTAAACCTAAGTGACACATCTTCAGTGCAACATCTGCACAAGATGAATGCACCTCTCAGCTCTTACTTCAGAAGTGTTCTTATGCAGCAGATGGTGATTAACACAGAAACCCACAACTGGCCAATGTGCAGAGAACAAGAATCTGCAGAGTGATCATCCCTGAATAGGACAAGTATTTCAAACTTCTGTCTCCCAAGGCTCATGGGACATTGCAGAAGAAGGGGTAGAAAGACTGTAAGAGCCAGAGGTGGTGGATGACCACAAGGAAACAGAGTTTTCCAGACAGTTACTCTTATGAACTCACAGCAATAATGACAGTGTGCACAAGTCCCATGCAAACTCAAACCAGAAAAAAAAATCCCAGCATTGATATTGGGAAATGGGTAAGAAATCCTAACCCAACCTGAGGAACTTTTGTCAATTGATGACAGCCCGGATGGGCAGACAGTTTCTTGTAGGGATGGGACTCTTGGTAGGTTAATCAGGCTTCAGTGGATAGACCCACACTGAAGGATATTTAAGGACACAAATCAGACTCTGGAGGCCATATTATATACATAAGTGAGTACATTAAATTGGGTGGGGTTTAGAAAGAGGAGGTGCTGATAGTAGAGGGGCTCTAAATACCATCAAATTATATTGCATGAAAATCACAAAAATTCGGTAAATTTTTAAAATTAGATATTCATTGAATGTTCATTTTGAATGAGGACACTGATCATAATGGATTTGGAGATTTCCAAGGTTTAGGTGATATCTTTTTTTCTAAGGATTCTAGATAGTTTACCAGAAATATTTAGGCAGGACTTACTGATGGAAACCTTACTTCCTGGTCCCAAGACCCTCTGTAACCTTCAACATGCATATGCGTGTGCTAGGGAAGGGCCCTGGCACCTGAGCATTGATGGCTTCACAGCTGATCCTTCTCTGGGGTATAGGTGAGAAGCAGCCTTCAGAAGGCTATGCGAATTATATTAGCTGTGTACTCTAGTTCAGGACCATGGATTTACTTTTTGAGTGGTTCTAGAGATAAGACTTGGGCTCAACATGGAAACCACAGGAAGGCAGATTTGGGCAATATCATAAGAAGACCAATACCAGAACTGGTTGTCCCCAAGATTATTTTTCTGGCCACGAAAAAGGAAAAAGCAGCAGAATCTTCTCTCTACAGAGCTGGAGATCTCTTCATCACAGCTGGAGTTTGGACCAGATATTGATGGTCAAAGCCTTTCAGTGTCAAATTATCATTATCATCATCAGCTTCTTTTGCCCACTTCATTTTCATTTATCCTTCTTTAGAAGACCCAAGGTTTGGGAGTGAAGGGGATAGAAACCAAACCAAGCCATGGTCAGCTAGTGTGGTTTGCAAAAGCTCCTGCTGTCTTTCTCTTCAGCCCAGGATGGACACATGTTCTAGTTCCAACCACCATGATCCCAAGAGAGGGTTCAGTCCATCTGGCAAGAAGCAGCCTTGATAGTCTGCTAGTTCTGTTAAGAATAAAAGAGTTCTCCTGGGGCTGAAGAGATTGCTCAGTGGTTAAGCACGCTTACTGCTCTTGCAGAGGACCTGAGTTTAGTTCCCAAGACCTATATCAGATAGCTCACAACTGCCTATAACTCCAGCTCCATGCCCTCTTCTGGACTCTGTGAGCACCTACACTCATATGTGTACACACATATACACAGACATATACATATATACATAATTAAAAATAAAATAATTTTTTTCAAGACAGGGTCTTCCTGTAGCCCCAGATGGCCTGAAACTCACTATGGAAACCAGATGGCCTCAATTTCACCTGCCTCTGCCTCCCCAGTGATTCAAGGTATGCACCACCACACCTGGCAAAATAAATCTTTTGAAAAATATAGAGAGTTCTTCAGTTGGGGCTGTTGAATAGAGGAGGTCAGCCTGGACTTTCCATTGGTCATTTTGCCCACTAATGGGAGACGCCACTGGAAGGGACAGCACAAATAAGCGATGTGGACCTCAGCAGATTTGAGAACCTGGATTGAGGCATGCTTGAAATCAAAGACCTATAACCAGCAAATACCCACTTTTCTCAGGCTGGCTTAAATTGGACATGATTTATTGATCAAGACCTAAAATCCACTCCAGAAACCTAACCCTCCTAAGAGTTAAGAGAATTGTTCTTTGGGGGCATGTTCACTGGTAGGTTTGCCCAGTGCGTAGCCCCATACCCATGTGCACATGGGCAGCACTAAATGTATTTAGTGGGATTTTTTTAAGACATGAAATTTAGGGGTGAGGGAGGAAATCCAAGGGGAATTGGAGAAGAAAATGGGGCGATGAATAGTATACAAGTCTGAAATTCTCAAAGAGCAAAAAAAAAAAAAAAAAGAAAAAAAAAGAAAAATTCTAAAATGAATTTTGGTCAAGACTGACTACAGTCATGACTGCATGGCAGAACTTTTGTGTATATGAATAAATTATACTTTATCTTTAAAATAAAAAGTTGAGAGATACATACAGATTAGAGATGCATGCGCCAACATCTCAGTGTTAATAGCAAAAACAATGAGTCTTTCTGCAAGGAACAATATATTCTAAAATGAAATGGAGATCTTTTTTAAAGGTTAAAAACTCATTCAATTTTATGTCTTACAGGGCTTATACTGAGTTCAATATTGTATAACTGTATTAATTCAACTGTGAACCTAGAAACTTGCACCCACTTGTGAAAGAGATGTACTCTTGCTCTGGAGTGTGTTACTGAATATGTTAAAGCTGTAGAGAAATGCTTCTAATCATGTAGTTATTAAAAATTTTAAAAATAAAGATT
>NW_008341422.1:1570532-1581332 GCF_000622305.1 Nannospalax galili | reverse complement strand
TCTGGAAATTGTTATTGAATATGTCAATACTGTTGTAATGAAATGCTTCTTCTAAGTATGTGGTTATTAAATAAATAATTTTTTTTAAAAAGAGATGGATAAACATTTTCTATCTCTAAATAAGGCATCGAATGATTCAGGACACGGTGTTAGTCTCATTTTATACTACTTTACATGTCAAAAAGCATTTCCATTTGTTTATTTTTGTATTTTGAATTTTTATCTCTCACTTCACATCACAATGCTGTTGTAAACTGAAAGTTAAGGGGTGCAGTGTGTATTCATGTGATGTCTCTAATGGAGTTTCATATTTTTTGGATGAAGGTAATCACACATCTCTGCTTAGGAGACTACCGGTGATGTATGTGTTTATCTTTGGAAACTATGTGGGGTATCTTGCTATGGCAGGCATTCTAGGTGTTTTCATCTTGATCACTAACACAAGATTTATTTCCCACTCATAGCATATGACAAGGCTAATAAATTAGGCTTGCTGACAACCCTTCAATAAAGGAACTATTTTTCTACAGTTAACAGTCCTTTCTCAATATTAATAAGCTCTACTTAGTGTTAATCATCTTGTCACAGGCAAAGCCATCTCCTAAAGCCTAGTAGCCCTAAGGAAAACCAACATATTAAAAATGCTTTTTACCTTATGTTTAAATTATTTAAGTGAACTCACAGACTTCTCAGTTGCCTTTGCTTGGTATGGTAGTAGAGGACTACTAAAAAAAGACTAAAGGGGCTAGAACCCTGAAAATCATTTTCCAAAAGCACAAAAGAAAGTTGCAAGTATTTTACAGCCTTTCAAGATTTTTGTCAAAACAATAAAAAATATACTTTGCTATCAATTACAAATGCATAAGAAAAAAGTATCAAAATAATGCATTTTAGTGCACTGTGATTTAAAACACAAATATTCCTTAAACATTTATTTTTAATTACGTACATATGTATGTGTCTGTGAGCATTATGTGCACATGACTGCAGTACTCACAGAGAACAGAAGAGGGCATTGAATCTCCTGAAGCTGGAGTAACTCCAGGTGATTAAACGTTCTAGGAATCAAACTTGGGTTTTCTGCAAGAGCAATACTTACTCTTAACTACTGAGAAATCTCTCTAGCCCCCTAAATACTAGAGATATTAATGATTAAAGTACTTTGTCTATTCATAAATTTCAAAAGCAGTTGAAACAGAGCTTGTCTTCTTTCCACCTGAACTGAAGCAGGCATCATTTCTATGCCTTGATGAATTACTATTCAGTTATCCCTCAGGGGAGAGAGGTCCAGGATCCCTATGATACCCAAACCTCCAGATGTCCAAGCCCCTTATACAGAGTGAAACAGTATTTACATTTAACCTACACATATCCTCTTGTATACATTAAAAACATCTCTAGATTACATGTAATTCCTACATGATACAAATGCTAGGTAAATAGTTAATACATTGTATTGTGTAGGGAATGAAAAGAAAAATGCATGGCCTATGCATGTTCTGTACAGATGTAATTTTTCCTCGAAACATCTTCAATTTCCAGTTGGCTGACTCCGCCCACAGGATGTCTCTTCTAGGCTTGCTTGGGCTTCCAGCCCTTTACCCTTTATACTTTGAATCATGTGAACTATTTCCTAAGGTTCCCTTGACACAAACTTCTACTGGAATCACTTCCTCCTGGACTCCATCCTTTTCATCATAAAGCAGGGTTTCTGCTGGAATCCTGCCTACAAGTCAAGCCCAGCACTCTATTAGGATTGATAGATCCACTCAACCCTAGAGACAGTTAAACACACAGGCCCGGAAGCTATGTTAGAAACTGTGGAATTTCATGCATTTTCAGTGTACATTCCTTGGGTCACACCCTCCTATTGTTCTGATTATTTTTCAAGTTAGGCTCTGGAGAAGCTATTATCTCCATTTTAGAGATTAAAAACTTCTGAAACACAAAAAGTGAAATTGCGATATTGGTTGCCAAGAGGCTCACGACCCCATTTCCTCTTCCTGGGCACACAGCTGTGCTACATTTCTTGGGCTTTGAAAGTGGGTGGAGCTACGAGACCACATCTCCCCAGTGGAATGTGAGTTAAGAGATCTATCACAGAGACTGGAGAAATGGCTCAGTGGTTGGGATCACTGGTTGCTTTTGTAGAGGACCTTGGTTCAGTTCACAGCACTCACAAGGTAGCTAACAGCCATCTATAACTCCAGTTCTAGGGTATCCAATGCCTCTTCTGGCCTCTGTGAGCATTGCACACATGTGGTGCGTTTATGTACATGTAGGCAAAACACTCATATGCATAAAATAAAAATAAATCATTTTAAAAGAGAGCTATTACAGGTGGAGCAGTCAAGAGAGGATGAGACTTCTCCAGTCATCCCTTCCTGCTACAGTGACCTCACAGGACAGGCTGCATGGGGATGGTAGAGTCACATTGGAAAGATCCTGGTCATTGGGTCACCTCTTAGAAGAGAGCCACCCAAATTGCATTGAACCGTGATATGAATGCAACGTAGACTGTAATAATTCTCTGTCATTTGCCACTGAGATTATAGACTTTTTAGGATGCATTTAACCTATATGTTGACTCATGCAATCAGATGCTGACTTCAGGTAATCTACTCAAAATCCTATAGTTGGCCACTGACAAACCTCTCAAACCACAGGATTTGTAGTAAAGTTGAACAGAAGAGGCATGTGTGAGGGCCAGGAATATAGCTCAGTTAGTAGAGAGCTGTGGTATGTGGACACACCCACTAAGGAGTGTGAGTTTCCATGGTTTCTTATCTTTGCCAAAACCTGGAAAGCTTTTATACTTTCCAATTATGTGGGTTTCTAATAATGTGGGTTTCATTGTGGCTCTAATTTACATTTCTAATTAGTAGTGAGATCAGACATCTGCTCATATTATTCCATTAGCTGTCCCTGCATACTCTTCTGAAATGTTATTAAAACTTTTCCCACATTTTCTATTCTATCACTGAATTATTGACTTATAGGAATATGTTTTACTAAATATCCAGATTCTTGTCCTTTGTCAATTACATGTCACTTTTTAATATGACTTTGGATAAGAAGTTAGTTCTTAATTTTTTAAATTTTTTTATTTATTATTTTTATTTTATGTGTATGAATGTTATTCCTGCATGTAGGTAAGCGCACCCATGTCTTGCAATGCCCATGGAGGACAGAAGAAGCTGTTGGATCCCCTGGAACTGGAGTTACAGACAGTTGGTAGCTGTCATGTGGGTGCTGGGATTCAAACCTGGGTCTTCTGTAACAGTCGGTGTTCTTAACTGCTGAGCCATCTCTCCAGCCCTAGTTCTTAATTTTAAGAAATTCAAATTTATAAACATCTTCCACCATGGGTTATATGTGTTTTAGTGATTTATATAAGAAAATCCCTCTCTCTTATATTAAAGATATTCTCCCATGTTACTGTTCCCTTGGTTGATAAGCTTTCACTATTAAATTTTCTTGAATGTTTACGGGACTATTCAAAATTTTTTAAGTGTGTGTGTGTGTGTGTGTGTGTGTGTGTGTGTGTGTGCTGTATGTGTGAGTGAAGGAGTGAACATGCTACAGCATACCTGTGGAGGTCAGAGGACAACCTTGGGTGCCAGTTCTTGCCTCCAACCTTCTTTGAGACAGGTTCGATGCTGCGTACGCAGGCCAGCTGACCCACAAGTTTCTGGGATTAGACAGGTGCTACTGCATCTGGGTTCTGGGTATCTGAACTCAGGTCCTCACACTTCTGTAGAATGCTTTACCCACTGAGCTATCTCCCCAGCCTCCCAAGATATGCTGTTTACAGATCACTGTGCTTCAGTTTATGTTTCCAGAAGTTTGCCTATTTTATCCAACTTTGCAAGTTTATTGACACATATTTGTTTATCATGTTTGTTTATTATCTTTAAATTTCTGCTACCACTGTATCTCTGACTGCACTTTCTTTTTTATTATTTTTATTTTATGTGTATGAGTGTATGGTCTGCATGTATGTAAGTGCACCTGTGTCCTAAATACCCAAGAAGGTCAGAAGAGGGCATTGGATTCCGCTGGAACTAGAGTTACGGACTATTGTTAGCTTCCATGTGGGTGCTGAGAATTGAACCCGGCTCCTCTGTAAAAGCAGCCAGTGCTCTTAACCCCTGAGCCACTCTCCAGCCCTCTATTTTCATCACTAATTATATTCATTTATTTATGCCATTTATCATTTTTCTTGCTCAGTATTGCTAAATGTTTTCAATATTTTGACTTTTTAAGGATTTAATTATTTTTAATTAGGTGTATATATTTGGGGGGGGAGGTGCCCTCAAGAGGCCAGAAGAATGCCTCAGATCCCTTGGAGCTGGAGTTACAGGAGGTTGTGAGCCACCTGATGTGGATGCTGGGAACTGATCACTAGGCCTCCAGAACAGCAGGATGTGCTCTTAACTCCAAAGGCTTTGACCTTTTGAATATTCTTACTGAATGTTTATTTCCTGTTTCATCAATCTCTATTAGCATCTTCTTTTTATTTATTTACTTATTCTGCTCTTCATTTTTCAACATTTTGAGACAAAAATGTCAATTTGACATGTTTTAGCCCTCCTCTGACCATTTATAACTTCTCTAAGAACTGTTCTAAGCTGTGCTAAGCTTGGCATGGATGATGTTCATTACCTCACTTTAAGTACTCTCTGATTGGTTTCTTATTTGACCCATGAGCATTCAGATGTATATTTCTTAATTTCCAGATTATTAGGCTTTCCCCTGTTGACGTCTTTTTACTTTTATAACCTAAATGCCTTTTGGCCCTAGAACATGAATAGTTTAGACCCTTGCTTTAAGATCACATGTGAGGTCAGTGTTGAATGTTTTGTGTAAGTTTAGCCCCTATGGTAGGCTGAATAATGATCAGCCCAAGATGTTTGTGCTCTGACACCTGGAACGTGTATGTTACCCTGCATGTAACAAGGACTTACTAAATATCTTTAAGAATTAAGATATTTATTGGGGCTGGAGAGATGGTTCAGCAGTTAAGAGCACCGGCTGCTCTTGCTAAGGACCCAGATTCAGTTCCCAGCACCAACATGGTAGCTAACTCCAGTTCCAGGGATTTGACGCCCTCTTGTGGCCTCTGTGGGCATTACACACATGGGTGTACTTACATGCAGGCAAAACATTCATACACGAAAAAAAAAGTAAAAAGAATACAGACTGGTGGATGGGGAGAGTATGCTAGATTATCCAAGTGGGCTGTTTTAAATACATATGTACTTAGAAATGAAAAGATGTCTCCTGCTGATTTGAAATATGACAGTAGGGTTGGGGGTCTAAGAGACACAGACCATGGTTCTAGTTTGGAGGACAAAGGGCCATAAGCCAAAAATGTGAGAACAATCATAGGCTGATAGCCAGTAAGACACCAAGACTTCAGTCCTGCTGATCTTGGACAGTGCAGTCTTGTGGTCTAAAACAGTAGAAATGAGACGGAGCCGCAGTTTATGAACAGGGCAGACAAAGTTTTATTAGGGCATGAGCTGGCTGGCTCTGGTTCCAGGTGAGGAAGAGGCAGCTGTGATGAAGAAGAGATCAGGCTGCTACTTGCTGGACAAGAGGGAGCAGCAAGCTTTTACTGGTGTTTGTTCTTTGGGCAGGTGGCTAAGTTCAGTGATTGTTAGTCACAGACAGTTTCAAATGACATTTTCCTTCTCGTACTCAAACCTCCTGGCCTTGTATTTGGTAGACTAACGCTACCGAAGGGTTGATCAGCATCATTCAGGAGCCACCAAGTCATGGCTTGCATCATCTCCTGTAAACATCCTGGCTTTGAGATAGGCCTGAGGTACTGCAGGGGCCTGAGCACAAGGACAGGGTAGAGGAAACACGTCTGACCCAACAAGCAATAGACCAAGTTCATCCTATCTTTTAGTCTTGGATGAAACATTTCTCAGATAACCAACATGTCTCCCCACAAAGCTGGTAGAGTCTGAGTCAAAAGTTGAGGTAGAAAGGCAACAGACACAATATGAAGACAGAAATAGCAAATATGTCATTCTATTTTAGAGCAGAGTCGACATTTTTAGTAAAAGCAGCAAGGTAACCGAGGTGACTGTTACCAAACCCTCTTGACAGAGACATTACCTCACTCACAGCAGACTACAGTTCTGCTCTGGCTACCTGACATCTGGGTGGATTCCAGGGGTTCTGTTGGGAGCTCTTATAGAATAGGATTTGTTTCCTTGGCAATAACTCCCCCTGGTCTTTGTCATTTATGTAACCATCTCAAACACCACTCATTTTCGCTTAGTGTAGTTATAGGGCCTCCCAGTCTATAAATATTGTGGTCTTGTGCCTCAGTCTGATGCTTATAACAAAGTTGTTGATAGACTGTAAGGGTGGAGGCAGAAGGAAACACACATCATTAAACAAACAGGTAATAGGATGAGGACCCAGAGTTTGAGTTTTGTCTTTTTGTGGATGGTCCCCACCTGACTCACTACAGTGTCAAGGAGCTGAATTCTGCTAAGCAGATTCTCACACAGGACCTTATTCAGTTAGGAAAGCAGTCTCACTGCCTTCATCTTTGCCTACTGAGACATATATGTACTGCCAACCTATGAGTAAGAAATACGTATTATTTTAAGGTACTAAATTTGTGGTGGTTTATCTAACAGCTGCATACAACTAATCCAGGAAGGAATTGTTCTTCAATTATTGGGTGCTATATTTTATATCTATCCTTCAGGTTAAGTTTCTTGATTACATTTAGAAGACTAACCACACCCTTACTATGATGGCTAATATTATCAACTTGTCTATTGTCTAGAATCACCTAGGGCCTGTCTGTGAGGGAGTTTCTAGACTGTGTTAATTGAGGTGGGAAGAGCCCCGCCCCCCCCCACCCAAATGTGGGCAGCATCACAGGACAGGAGTCCTGGTTGGAATAGAAAGAAAGAAGAAAGTGAGCTGAGCACTGACTCCTGCTGCCATGACTTCCCCACCATGATGGACTGTTCCCTGTAACTGTGAACCAAAGCAAAACTTTCCTTCCTTAAGCCACTTTTGGCAGGCATTTGTCATATACAGGAAATACACCTTCTGACTGCCAGTGCACATAATTGGAGAGGTAAAGGGAGATTTTATTTTCAACTTCTCTATGTAATTCTATGAGCTTTTGTTTCACACGTATCATAGCCATATTACTACTAATACCGTTAAAGATGTTACACCTACTTGTATCTCATATATTCATGGAAAACCCTTGCAATTTGGCTGAATATCTTAGTATGTTATGCTTACTGAGGCTAATGCTGCATCTGGATGTATTTGTGCTCTCTTCTTTTGCACTTCTCATTTGTTCTCCCATCCTCCTCCTCTGTTTCTCTGCTCTTAGCAAGGCATAAAGGCATGTGCTGCAACTCCAGCACTTGGGAGACAGGCCAGAATGGAAAGTTCAAGGCCAGCCAAGGCTGGATAGGGAGAACCTGTCTCAGAAAAAAAAAGTTTTTTCCCTTCTTACCTTTATTTTTTCAGCTCAATAATATTTCTCTTTGCCTCATTCTCTTTTTCACTCTCTCCAGAGTTGACAGTTTTGGCCTGGAGAGATGGCTCAGCCATTAAGAGCACCAGTTGCTCTTGCAGAGGACCCAAGTTCAGTTCCCTGCATCCACATGGCAGCTAACAACTGTTCACAACTCCAGATCCAAGGGATCTGACACCCTCTTCTGGCCTTTGTGGGCATTGCACACATGGGTGCACTTACATACATGTAGGTAAAACATATACATAAAATAAAAATAAATAATTTTTTAAAGTTGATAGTTTTATGTTATATTCTATATTTTAGTGGCTATGCTAAACACTTTATCATATTTTATAATTATACAAAGTTAATATTTTATCTTTCTTAAAAATAATGGACTTTCACTGTTTTAGTTTTGATCTCCACATGTAAGTTATTTACTATTTTCTTCCTGTTTAACCAGTTTTCATCGATCTCACAAATTAGGCAGTATTTATTTTAGGAAGTAAATTTTCATTTAGTTTTTTTTTTTGGTAGGTGTGTTTGTGGTGTGCACATGTGTGCATATGTGGGTGCACTCACATGTAGAGGCCAGAGGCTGACATGAGGATGTCCTCCTCACATACTTCTCCACCTTACTTTTTTTGGGTAGGGTCTCTCACTGAATCTGGACCCCACTACTTCAGCTAGACTGGCTGGCCAGTGAGGGATCTGCCTGTTCTCCACTTCAGGTGTGGGGTTACAGCTGCACACACTGGCACATTCAGCCTTAGACATGGGTGCTGGGGATCCAGACTCAGCTTCTCATGTCTGTGTGGCAGGCACTTTACCCACTGAACCATCTTCCCAGCCCCTTATTTAGCTTTATCAATGTCTGTGCTTACTTTCTCTCCTTAAATATCAAACTTTTCATTTGGAGTCAATTTCTCTCTCTCTCTCTCTCTCTCTCTCTCTCTGTGTGTGTGTATGTGTGTGTCTGTGTGTCTGTGTGTATGTGTATGTTTCTGTGTGTATATCTGTGTATATCTGTGTGTGGGCATGTGCATGTTCACATGTGTGGGGGTGCACTACACATGTGTACATGTGTATGCAGAGACAGAGGACAATCTCTGGTGCTGTTCCTTAGGTGTTGTCCACTTTTATTTATTTTTAGAAACAGTCTCTCATTGGCCTGGAAGTTGACAAATAGGCTGAGACCAGCAAGTCCCAGGATCCACCTATCTCCCCAGCGATAAGATTACAAGTATGTGCCATCATGCACAGTGTTTTTTATATGGGTTCTAGGGAATCAAATTCAGATCCTTGTGTATGCAAAGCAGGCTCATTGCCAGCTGAGCCATCTCCCAGCCCTCTTCCTATACTTACCTTTTCCCCATTGCTTTTCTCTTTAGTGCTGCATTGTGAATAACATCTTTAGCTGTAATTTTGCTTTCTTTTGTGGTATCTAATTTATCCATGGAATTTATTCTTTGAGACAGGGTCTCCCTGTAACCCCGGTTAGTCTAGAACTCACTATGTAGGCCAGACTGGCCTCAAACTCACTTGCTTCTGCCTCCCAAGTGCTGGGATTGAAGGTGTGAAAGGTGTGTGCCACCATGCCCAGTGAGGGCCTTCTTTTTAATTTCAGCAGGGCCCTTTCAACTGATCTGCTCGGTAGACCTAGACACCTATCACTTGGAGCCCTAACCCTATCAGCATCCACTTCTTTATTTAAACTGACCAATCCAGAATGAGGGGACAGGAAATCACTGAAACAGCTAAATCCAGAATCTCCTGGGGTGATGTTGGATTTTGGTTTCTGGGTCCCCCTTTTACTTGGGGAGAGCTTTGTCCTTCTGTGTGAATGTGTATGTATGTGTGACTCTTTATCTGTGTGATCCTTATCTTTCAATAAAAGTTTGTTTCACTGTTGCTTTCTACTGGTCTGAGGTTTTTCCTACCTTTTAATTCTTTAATCGGCTAAGAAAACAAACCCAGCACTACCTTCAGACAGATAACATGTTAAACGATAACACTTCCCCTAACTCTTCCCAAATCCACTCCCTCTAAATTGGTATCCTCTTATTTTTTTATGACCCACTGAGTCTAATTTGTGCTGTCCATATACTCCTGGGTGTGGGGCCATCCTCTGGAGTGTGAGCAGTCCACCAGGAGACACATCCTTAAAGAAAATGGACTCTCCCTCCTGCAGAAGCCACCCCGTCCATAGCTCCTCAGATGGGGTGGGGCTGGCAAACTCCCTCCATGCTGGAACGTTGACTGGCTTGATCTTGTGCAGGTCTTGTGCAGGCAACCATAGCTGCTTTGAGTTCATGAGCCCAGTGAATAATAAAACATAGTCCCTGCCATCAAAAAAATGACAGTATCATTAGCCAGTGGCCTGGGGTCTCTTTTTGGAATCCATAACATTTTATATATGCAATTAATGTGAGAAAATATAATTTCACCAGTATCCTTTCAAAAGAGTCTAATAGTTACTTAATAAGAGCACATATATTAAATAGGGAGATAGCTCAGTTGGTAGAGTAATTGCCTAGCATGAATGAAGCCCTGAATTCAATCCCTAGGACCCCATAAACTAGGCATGGTGGTGCACACCTGTAATCCAAGCACTTGAGAGGTGGAGGCAGGAGGATCAGAAGTTCAAGGTCATCCTTGGCTACATAGTGAACTCCAGGCCAACCCTAGATACATGAGACCCTGTCCCAAATTATTTTTTAAGTACATAAATTTTTGCTGAATAAATGTATAAACTAAATATTAATTAGTTAATGAGACAAGTTAGTCTTTTCTGTATCATTCTTGAGTCTTCTTTCCCTGAGTCTAATAAAGTACAGGAAACAGAGAGAAGGCTTACTGGAGAGGCTGAGGGGAGCTGTTTACAAGCCCTGCAGTGCTGCTTCTATTTTGTTTCCTTTTCCCAGATACATTTGGTTCGCTGCCTGCAGCTCCGGCTCTGTAATGAGAAGGCAGAGGCACTGGCTCGGAAGACATGCTGGACTGTTCCAGCTGGATCTCAGACATCACATTCAGGCAGAACTCTTTCAGGTGTCTTCCTAGTCACTTCCTGATTCCATTTGACATGGCTCTGCTGTGCAAAGGGAAAGGCTAGTGACAAACGGACACACCATCTAAGCCATAGATAAATACCACTATTTGCAACCCATGCTTATAGACCCAAGTAACAGTTAAAATTTCTCTGTGATTCCTTAATATGAGCCTGAGAGCATTGTCAGGAAGGCCCAATGATTTTTCTACTACAATGGTAACCAGCTATAATAGTACATATA
>NW_008341422.1:1526133-1570303 GCF_000622305.1 Nannospalax galili | reverse complement strand
TAAAGGCATGCATCCCCATGCCCGGTTATATAATAGTCCCCCCCCCCCCGCCCCGCAGAGCTGTGGACCGAACCTAGGGCCTTGCGCTTGCTAGGCAAGCACTCTGCCACTGAGCTAAATCCCCAACCCCTATAATAGTATTTTTAGATTTATTATTATTCCTAATTATGTATATATGTATGTCTATGTGTATGTCTGTGTAGGGGTTTGTGCACATGAGTGCAAGGGCTGGCAGAGGCCAGTAGAGGGTGTCAGATCCTCTGCAGTTGGAGTGACAGGCTTTGTGAGCCACCTGGCATTCTGGGAACTGAATTCGGGTCCTCTGCAAGAGGAGTACACACTCTTAACCACTGAGCCATTGCTCCAACCCCTAATATTTTATATCTCTATTAAAACTATGTAAAACCATTCCATAGTTGATGGGAAACTAGGTTTGAGCATAACTTAAAACACTTCTGCACTGAAATGAGAGATTCTGTCTTTATCTCAAATATAATTATCCATTTAAACGTCACGGGTCAATTTATTAGCACCTTGTTCACCAGAGTGTAACCTGTATTAGACTTTATTGCTACCAGAAATTATATCCTACACAAATACAATAGAGATTTAAATGTTCTGGAGAACGAGCAGATAGCGTCTGCCTTTATGGTGTCTTCTAGTAATGGACCTTGACCAGCAGAAGGTTTGATAAGTATAAAATATGACCACTCAATGCTAATTTGGTCTCTTTTTAATGACTGATAATCCTTGTCGATTTAGTGTGATGGTCACAATGCAGCACTGTCTCCCACCCCAGATGTGATTGTAACAGGAGCCATTAAGTGTGTCTGCATAATAAAATTAGTCAGGGAAGCTCTGTACATTGTGTCTAGGCCTTCCAATCTCCATCATAGCCGTAAGGCTTGTTCAAGTGAAAAGTCTGTTGGTGGCTCAGCTAAGTCCCCAGCTCTCTCCAAGCCCAGCAGAGGACTGATGATGCTGGTGGTAAGTCTGTTCTATAGCACTCATCATATATAAATAGGGGCTATGGGTTTTGAGCTAGGAGATGGTTTGCTTGCTGATTTGTCTAACAAAGCTTTACAGAGCTCCAAAGCTTAAATACATAATCAGTCTTTGCCCACTGCAATTTGAAGCCAGGAAACCTCTCATTGGTTGGGAGATTTATCATTCCTTCAGAAGGTTTCTGCATTAAAGAAGTTGGAATGGCTTGGCATCTTCAAAAATAATTTAAATGTGTGCTCTGATCCCACCACCCCCTTGTGAGGATTACAAGGCTCGAAGAGAAGGCGAGGATGAGGACCTCATCAGCATGTAAAGGTGGTGAAATAAATAAGTGCATCTGCCTGTCGCCCTTCCCATTTCCCAAGCTTATACTGGATCAAGTTCAGATTCCTTCCTACCAAAGCCACACAGAGGCCCTTGAGAACTAGATCCCTAAAGCCTTCTAGAAAAGAAAAGACTTTGTTCCAAAGAAGGTTGTGTTTTTGCTACTAATTTAAGTAGCCTTCTATCGTGTGTGTGTGTGTGTGTGTGTGTGTGTGTGTGTGTGTGTGTGCCTTGCTTGCATGTATATAGGTATACTACCTGCATGCAATACCTGCAGAGGCCAGAAGAGGGTGACAGATTCCCAGAACTGGAGTTACAGAGGGCTGTTAGTTGCCATATAGGTGCCAAGAACCAAACTCAGGTACTCTGCAAAAGTGCTCTTAACCACTGAGTCATCTCTCCAGACCCTCATTTCCTCATTTTAATAGCCAGGAAATTTATATTCTTAACACTCAGAGAATTGAGAGGAAGAAAGTCATTCAATGTAAAGGTGACTTCAGATCTTTCAGAAGGATTTATTGTATTATTAGTTCTGAAGGGTTTTGTTGCTGTTGTTTGGTTGCATGGCTTGGTTTGTAAAACCCTTTGAAGTCGGTAAAATTTGGGGTTTTAGAAACAAGAGATCTTGGGCCAGCAAGCTGGCTCAGTTTGTTAAGGCACTTGCTGCTAAGCTAATGATTTGAGTTCAGTTCCCAGGATCCACGTAGTAGAAAGAAAGAGCTGGACTCCCATAAGCTATCCTCTGACCTCCACACTTGCTGTGGCATATTTACATGCACACATGTACACACAGAAAATAGATAAATAGCATGTGATTCAAAAATGTAAAGCAACAAGAGGACTTTTATCACTGGATTGTGGCAAGCAGCCATTTTTCAACACCAAGTATTACAGTAAACCAACAGTTTATGCTTTAAAATAATTAATTAAAAGCAAATAAACAAAACCATGTAAAGTATATTAGCATTTTTCCTTAGCAGAGGCTCTCTATTTGATCGGAAAACATTAAGCAAATCGGAACATGAAGTTTGTTTCATAAAAGACCATAGACTTAGCCGCCTGTGCCTGTTAGCGACTGTCAGTCTCCCCTCAGGAATTCAGGCTCTTTTTCTCTACCTTGTGTCCCCAGTGTTCTCCTGAGATAAAGCCAAGATCTACGACTGTCTGCTACAGCCTATAGGAAACATGGTCTTCTGAAGGTTACTAAAGGAGGTAACCCAAGAGCAGTTTGCACCCTCCCCATCCCAGAGATAAAGACAGCAGCCATTCCTGTGAGGCTTAAAGAGGACACACTTTTCAAATGTCATGATAGCCCATGGCACTGCCTTAATTTCCAGGCAATGGGTCTTTTACCCAAGCTTCTTGTAATGGGGATCACAGAGGCTGGGTTTTTCTGGAAACAGAGCTTATCATTTCCCTTCCTTGGTGCCCACCCCTGCATCCTATCTGTGTATCCACCTCTGGGGCCCACCCCTGCATCCTATCTTCATGTCTACCTCTGGTGTCCACCCCTGCATCCTATCTTCATGTCCACCTCTGGTGCCCACCCCTGCATCCTACCTGTGTATCCACCTCTGGTGCCCACCCCTGCATCCTATCTGTGTATCCACCTCTGGTGCCCACCCCTGCATCCTATCTGCATGTCTACCTCTGGTGTCCACCCCTGCATCCTATCTTCATGTCCACCTCTGGTGCCCACCCCTGCATCCTACCTGTGTATCCACCTCTGGTGCCCACCCCTGCATCCTATCTGTGTATCCACCTCTGGTGCCCACCCCTGCATCCTATCTTCATGTCCACCTCTTTCCAGACTATTAACTTCTTTTAGGGATCATCTTGTTCATTCTTACATCTGCAACTCCTGCCTCAATACCCAGCTATGATTTAGCATCTGATGCATGTTTTTTGAATAATCCATTGTTTTCTCTAGTCATTATACCTATATGATACCTGCCCTGCCCTTAAAATCCCAGGAAAGGCTGCCATAAACACATCTCAGATAGTTTCACCTATAGCACTATGGCACTTCCTGTCACTGCCATTCTTAGAGGAAGTTACTTATTGTATTTTTAATATGTGTATTGTGCAAAGAGACCAGTAATATAGTCTCTTCATTACTGGTGTTTTATATTGAAATTCATGTTAGGGGGGTTGCTGGAGAGATGGCTCAATGGTTAAAACACTGGCTGCCTTTGCAGAGGACCTGGGTTCAGTTCCCAGCTCTCACATAGCAGCTAACAACCATCTGTAACTTCAGTTTCAGGGTATCCAGTGCCCTCTTCTGATCTCCATGGGCGCTGCATGACATGGTACACTTAAATACACACAGGCAACATGCCCAGACACACAGAATTTTTAAAAATTTCTATTTTGGGGGAAGGCAGATATCTAATCACTAAATGAATTGCAGAATTCTAAAAATTTTCACTCTGATTTGGTAATACCCCCAAATAAAGCAGTATCTTAGACCTGTTCTTCACACATTATGCATGTTTGATGAATGTTAGGTACTAGCTAACAATGACCAAGAAAATATCACTTTTAAAGTATATACACACCGATTGATAAATGAATTTGTAGTGGAAAATCTGATGAAAGGTACCATCGATGTTGGTAACCATTGCGTGCTCTCTTTTTTCTTCTTTCCTTCTCTCTCCTCTCTTTCCCGCCCCTCCTCCCCTCCCTTCTTTGCTCTCTGTCTCTGTCCATTTGCCTCTCCCTCCTGCCCTCCCTTCTTTCTAGGGTATCTGTCCCACCCCTAGTCCTGATGTCTCATGTGTCCTTTCTTCAAGTGACTCTGTCTTTCTAAGGTCATGGCTATCCAAGCCAGACCTAGCTACCCAACTGATGATTGGGCAAGACTATGGTCAGAATGATGAATCCAGAGGCAGGTGGATCTCTGTGAGTTCAAGGCCAGCCTGGTCTACATAGTGAGTTCCAGGATAGCTGGGGCTACAGGGAGACCCTGTCTCAAAAAGACCAAAAAAAAATTGATGAATCAGAATAAGTGTTCTTTGCCATTGGTCCAGTACTAGAAAGTCCAGATTAAAGCTAATAAGATGTACAAGAAGGCACAGCATATTGGGTGGACTAGAGTAGCCGTGAGGGTCCACATGCAAGCCAAACTGATGAGGAGGCAGAGCTTATGAATACGAAGAGAAAACCAGCCAAAGCAACAGGACACACTGAGCAGCACCGTGCAAAGAAGCCCAGCAGCCAAGGCCACAGAAACAGACCTCCGAGACATCTCCAGCTCTGGCTCTAGTTCCAAACAACTAGTGTGTCTCTTTATCAAAACCCTGCACCTACAAGGACAGTAACTATCCAAACACAGAAAATAAGTCTTTGCAAAGACTATAGGAATTGAGCCCACTGAACTATTGGTAGGAATGTAAACTCAATATGGTGAATCTTCAAAAAGTTGAACTAGGAATTACCTTGTGATCCAGTGATTTGCTTCTGGGGATAGACCTGAAAGAAGTGAAAGTGGGAACCTGAAGATCATACAGCATGAGCCACTGCAGTCAAAGGGTAGCAACCCAGATGAGCAGACAAATAAAATGTGAGTGAGATGTGTGCACTGTGATCATTAGCGTTAATTGTCAACCTCACAGAATCTGAATTCCCCTAGGAGACAAGCCTCCCGGCACATCTGTGCAGAATCATTTACCCTGTGGACATGCCTGTGAGGGAGTATGTTGATTGGATAATGGAGGTGGGAAGACACACACTAAGAGGGTGGTAGTTTCCTGGGCTTGGGTCCTGGACTATATATAAAAGAGAAAAAGACCTAAACAATGCTTTATCTTTTTAAAAAATTACACGCTTGTGTGTCTGTGTGTGGGTATGTGCACATGAGCCCAGTGCCCAAGGAGGCCAGAAGAAGGCATCAGATTTCCCAGAGCTAGAGTTACCAGAGGTTGTGAGTCACCTAACATGGATGCTGGGAGCCAAACTTGGGTCCTATGTAAGAGCAATACTCCATCTTAACTACTTAACTCAGTCCTGCTCTTTGCTTCTTAACTGTGGATATAATGAAACCAACTGGTCCAAGCTCCTGCTGCCTTGACTTCCCTGCCACAATGGACCTTAATGTTCAACTGTGAGCTAAGGTAAACATTTTCTCTCGAGTTACTCTTGTCAGGGTATTTTATTCACAACAAAATAGAGAGAGTTGGCTCAGTGGTTAAAAGCACTGACTGCTCTTGCAGAGGACCCAGGTTCAATTCCCAGCACCCACATGGTGGCTAACAACTGTCCATAATTCCAATTCCAGGGGACTCCAATGCCCTCTTCTGACCTCTGTGGGCATTGTACAACATGAGTGCACTTACACACATGCAGGCAATACATTCATACACATAAAATAAAATAATAAAATATTTTTAAGAAGTAATTAAGACACGTATCCATGAATATTTTTCAGTCTTTACTAGGAAGAAGATTCTTATATATACACTTCCAGATGGGTAAACCTGGGTGAACAGTATGCTAAGTGAAATAAGCCAAAAGGACAAATACCATCTTATTCCATTTATAGGAGGGTCCTGGGAATTCTTGAAGACGGGAAGTAGGATGGTAGGTACTGGGGGAAAGGGAACATGGGGTTAGAGTTTAAGGGATGGGGAGTTTCCGTTTGGGAAAATGAAAAGGCTCTGGAGATGTATGGTGGTGATGGTTACCTAGCCATGTGAGTATGCTAAAGGTCCTAAACTATGCACAGAAAATGTTTAAAATTGGTGGGTATGATGGCTAATCTTGGTTGTCACCTTGACACACCTGAGAAGAAGGAACCTCAGCTGAAGGATTTCCTCCAACACATCAGCCTGTGACAATGTCTGTGGAGCATTTTCTTGATTAATTGATATAGAGAGCCCAGCCCACTGTGGGTGGTGTCATCCTTGAGCAGGTGGACCTGGGCTGTAGAAGTAGCTGAGCAAGCCAGGGAAAAAGCCAGTAGACAGTGTTCCTCCAAGGTCTCTGCTTTAGTCTCTGACTCTAGGTCCCTGCCTTCACTTCCCTCAGTGATAGACTGCAACCTGTTAGCTAAATAAACTCTTTCTTCCTCAAGTTGGTTTTTGTCTGTGTTTCATCACAGCAGCAGAAAGTAAACTAGGACAGCAGGATATCACAGTGCATGCCTGTAGTTCCAGCACATAGAAGGTGGAGACTGGAGGATCAAGAGTTCAAGGCTGGCTTCAACATCACAAGTTTGAGACCAGCTTGGGCTACAAGAGAGCCTACCTTGAATTTTTTTTTAATTTAGGGGCTGGAGAGATGGCTCAGAGATTAAGAGCACTGGTTGCTCTTGTAGAGGACCTAGGTTTGATTCTTAGTACCCGTATGGGGACTAACAATTGTCTATAACTCCAGTTTCAGGAGATCTGAAGCCCTCTTTTTACCGCCACAGGAATTACACACACCTAAACTAAAAATAAATAAATCCAAAAAAGGATTTAATTTAAAATGAAAAGGTATGCTAAGGGCATGTTTCAGTGGTAGAGTACATCTAACAGGTATGAGGCCCAGGTTCAATCCTCAGTACTAGAAAAGAAATTGGGAATGATTAAATTTAATCTGGGCATGGTAGCACACACCTATAATCCAAGCTTTCAGCCCAGGCTAAATGACCTTGTCTCAAAAAAGGATTTTATTAAATTTTGTTAAAGTTTATATCTATTTTACCATAATGAAAAAGAAAACACCTCACTTTGATTTCAGGTAACTTCAATTGTAGTCAAATTCTAAAAATAAATTTTTATAAATGTATACTATCCATTTTTCTGAGGAAGATAAGAACAGAGATTCATTACAGTAGTGATTTCAACAGTTGGGGAGATAACATGAAAGAAATATAGACAGTAACTGAAAGGGAGGAACCAGAAACAGTGTCAGAGTAGGTCATGAGGAGACAGAGAGTGATGCAAAGCATCTTCAACAGCTGAAGATCAAGGACTTGACCTTCCCTCTGGGACTTGAGAGTACTCTTCCGAGGCTTTTCTCCCCAGAGAAGATGACTCAGACACAGGAAATTGCCAAAAGAAAGTCTTTTATAGCTGGCTGACAACTATACTGGGCATTCACATCCCAAGTACAGACCCGAACAGTTTCTAGGGTAAGCTTTTATACAGAAAAACTACATCCGGAGTGAAAAGTTTAAGTTCCCAAGCTTAGGGATGGAAAAAAACCCCTAACAATTTCTATTCTGTAAGAGAACAATTTCTATTCTGCACGAGCAAGCCAAGTAAAAAGTACAGAAACAATTAATCTGCTGTTAGCAGGAGCAACCAGGTACATTCTGACCTGTTATCAAACCCCACACATCTTGCTGCAGCTGGGTCAAACTTTTCCACTCCCATATTTGAGCTAACTGCCTCTAGCTTTAGCTACTGGGGCCTACTTACAACATGACGTAGCTATGGTAGTCCTGAGATGCCCCACCACAGTACCTTCCTTCTTCCATTTTACTTCATTTTATGTGGTTATGGCCAAATATCTGAGGATGAATACTTTATAAAGAAAAGGTGTTTCTTTAGCTCACAATTTGAAAGGTACAAGAATATGATGCTGAAATCACTAAGCTCTGGAGAGGGCCCAGCAAATGGTGAATGGCATCACATTTGTTGGCAAATGAAGAACAGAAATTCAGGGAGGCGACACCCTCCTCAAGCACTGCATGTTCTGAAGAAACTAATTCAGTCCCACAAACCCACACTAATGCCTTCTGAGTGTGGTGCCCCAGGACCCAATTCTTATAGAAAGCCCCACCTTTTAAAGATGCCACAGCCCCAGCACTGCCACACTGGAGACCAAACCTGCAGAGCGTGAACCTCCAGGAGTCGAGCCTTATCCGAATCACACACTCCTCCCTTCCCATTCTGCCATCTCTTTTCCATTCACATTCTGTCTCAAATCCTCTACCAAATTCATGCCTTTGGAGACTCAAAACATTGGCCCTTCCCCACCCAGAGTAACTCTATAACCCTTCTCTTCTGCTAACTATGGAATTATTTCATTCAGCCAGAGACAAATCATAGTTGAATCTATTTGTTATGCCTTTGAATGATCTTTAATAAAATACTTTAAGAAACTGAACGGTTGGCCCAAAATATTTGGAAAATGAAAACAACAAAACCCCAAAGAGGCTACACCTGTGAAATCACTCAGCCTGGTAGTTTAGCAAGACTTACAGAATGACAAAGCCAGTTGATATGCCAAAAGTTTGATTCGGTGGAAACATCACAGGGTTCCACCCCAAGATAAAGACTTGGGGGCAATCAATGGATGCTGAGGGAGGAGAATCAATTTTCTCCAGGAACTAGCTCCCTGAGAGGTTTTCTAATCCCAAGTGGGCAGCCCTAAACACAAGTACAAGCATTACTAAAAAGACTCAGATATGTATATATATATATGTTATATATATGTGTGTGTGTGTATATATATATATATACACACACACAAATGTATGTATATGTAACAATAATAATCAAAGCATAGGACAAGAAATTGAGAGGAAGTGGGGGGAACACGGGAGGAGCTTTGAGGGGGACTGGAAGGATGGAAACAATGCAAATACAATACTCATGCATGAAATTCTCAAAAATAAAATTTTTTAAGAAGACAAAAAAAATTTAAACAACAACAAAACAAAACCAAAAGCAAATAAAAACCTAAGGTAGCCACTGTCATTTGTTCTGAATGATAGGAAAAAAGATTGTTCAATATATACATACTCATTCTCATAAAATTAGAAGTATATCTATACTTATTTCCTGTATTTTTATCTTCTGAAAAACAAATTTAAACTTACATTTTTAAAAACTAAGAAGACCAAAGGATTTTCCTGTAGTATTCAGAGGTTTACTATAATAGTGCTGAGGAACAGTGACTTTTAACCTTGAGATTATAAATATTTGTTACTGAAAACCACATTTATTAGAATGTTGTACAGAATTGGATCTATTCTCTTAAAAGTTGCAAACTCTGTTTGCTCACCAAACCTGTGTAATTAACCACTGAACAAGACCTCATTCATTTAACCACAATTAATTCAACAAATATAAATGGCTACGTAGATTTCTTTAGAGTTAAGAACATTTTTAAAGGCATTTGCCCCTGAAAAAGTTATTTTGCAAGTAAAAGTAAAAAGTGACTCTGGGGGCTGGAGAGATGGCTTAGCAATTAAGAGTCTTTGCTTCTCTTGCAGAGGATTCAGTTTTGGATCCAAGAACCCACGTTGGGCTGCTCACAACTACTTGTAACTACAGCTCCAGGGGATACAACACCTCTTCTGGCTTCCATGGGCACTGCACACACGTGCATGTTCTCACACACACATACACACACACATAACCCTAAATAAACCTGTTTTTAAAAAAATGACTCTGGTAGCAGACGTTATAAATAATTCTCAATAATCACTGTCTCCAGGTATCCATACCCTGCATAATACCATCCCTTTGAGTCTGACCTAGATCTAATGACTTGATTCTAATGAGTAAAACTGGCAAACCTGAAAGGATATATTGATGGGAATTTTTGATGTGCTAACATGGCTCAGCTACAGTGATTTAGTCAAAGGCTAATGCTAAGGTGTTCAACGAAATCACATTCTGCAGGTGTGACTGAAGTCTGTAATCTCTGACCTCGTACCAGAGATGCTGCACTTAATTGAGGTTGATGAGATTCAACCAGTTGAGCAATGTTGCATAGAGCTGAGTTTTCCCTGAAGAAGGAGAATTCTGCCTGTGGATATCAGCTCTCACCCTGCACCTGAAAAATCCAGTCCACCCTTCCCTGTACAGCCTGCAGAGCTCTGCATTGCTAACAGCCCCACAATCACCATGAATCTCTCACACAGCTCCTGTGGGTCTTGCTTCCCTGGTTGAACTGACCCAGATGCCACTTCTGAGATGAAACCACTCAAGGTTGTGCCTCCCTTCCTGCTAGTATTTTCTCCCTGGCATGCTTCTCTGATGGAGAGGGCCATTTGAGGAATTGTGGGAAGCCACTAGCCAAGAGCCAGTAAAGAACTGACACCCTCAGTACAACAGGTAGGGAAGAACTGAAGCTTACCAAGAACCACATCAGTGAGCTTAGTAGTGAAAACTACCCAGTTGAGCCTCAAAATGACCAAGGCCCCAAGCAATGCCTTGAGTATATTCTCATGCAAGATCCTGAGAGACCCCTGTTATGCCACAGAGGACTCAGAACTATGGGATGAAGTACTGATAATGGTCCTTTACAGCCACAAAGCTTTAGAGTAATTTTGTTATGCCATGATAGATAAATAACACACATGGTTATATAATGCAACAAGATCAAGCCAACAAGATCAGTTGGCATTCAACAGGCAGCACTAATTGAACTCAATAGGTTGAAGAAAGAAGAGGAGGTGGGGGGATTAAAAGGGATGGTGCCCTGTTGGGGGCACCCGTGGGAAATGGGAGGAGGATTGAGAGTGGATGTGATCAAGATGCATTGTTTCCATGTATGAAATTGTCAAAGAATAAATAAAAGATAGTCTATTAAAAAATAAAATCTCAATAATAAATAAATAAAATACAGTGAAAAATCTTATTCTTATAGGTGAAATTAGCCTCCAATAACCCCTGCTTTGCTCTGGCTTTCCTTATTCACTGTCTTAAGAGAAAATCAAATCTATGCAACACATTTGAATAAGGGCCTGATAACATGATACTCACTAGACCTGAGCATAGTCACTGGCTATCTTTGGGTCAGGTGCCCTTCCTGGACCACTAAGACCAGGATGAGAGGGTGGTTGAGAGAGAGCTTTGTGATTTAACTAAAGGCTGATGTTCTACAGTACTGATTGAGACACCTTCCCTTAAAAGAGTAGTCGAGGGACTTGGGGAAATGGCTCAGTCTGCTGTACAAGAATGAGGATCTGATTTACAGTCCCTAGCACGCGTGGACCTGCAACCTCAGTGCTGGTCAGCAGAGATGGGAGGATCCCTTGGGCTCACCGGCCAGCCATTCTAGCCAAACTGGTGAGCTACAGATTCAGTGAAGGTCCTGTCTCAAAATACTAAGGTGGAGGGTGATTGAGGAAGACACCAATGTGGAACTCTGGTCTCCACATGCATACATGGACCACATGTTCACAAACGCCTGCACACATCTGCACACATGAATAAGATAAAAATATAAATTTAAAAAAGAAGAGTAAATCAGCTAATTAGAATCCTAATTTATATGTGTAACAGAGGCTGGAGAGGTGGCTCAGTGTTGAGCACTTCCTGCTCTTCCAGAGGATCCAAGTTCAGTTCCCAGCACCCATGTCAGGTGGCTCACATGTGGCTCACATGCCTGTAACTCAAGTTCCAGGGGATCTGGCACTTCTGCTCTCTAAGGGCACCTGTACCTACATGAAGAGAGAGAGAGGGAGAAAGAGAGAGAGAGAGACAGAGACAGAGACAGAAAGAGACAGAGAGAGAGAATAATCTAGTTCTGGGAGATAATCAAGAGCTCTGGCAATAGGCTGTGTTATTTTGGGAGTCTTTTGGACCACTCTGATTATCTCCAGAACTGGAAGATAAGACCCAACTGCTGAAGACAGGATATACTTCAAACACAGGCCTTGGAGCAATGGAGCAGGAACTGACCTGGAAGACTTCTGCCTGAAATTTAACTCCCATAGTTCTGGGGGATACTACGAAAGCTGAGTTTTTCAACTGGGGCGGCCTCTCCTTCCTCTGTGCAGGTAAACATTCCAGCTGTGGACCATTTCATGAAGCACTGAAGGATCGGAACCAAGTTTTCAGGATTCTCTGCTGAGTCTTTCTGACAGGTCATAGATGTGATGCTTTTGATCAGGATTGTTTGTTCTTCCTCTCATGGGGTCCTTAGCATTTTTCACAAGTGAAAGCCCCTCACTGACCAGCTCACTGTAGGTAAAATCCCACTATCTAGCTAACACTGTGTTTTTCTCCCTTTATAAGCAGACATAGGTTGTAGAGAGTAGAGATTAGATTTGTGGGCAGTTAACTTCCTCTGCCACTCCCAGCTTCCTGGGAGGAAATACACCCCCCCACACACACACACAAACACACACCCGCACCCTTGGATGATGCATTTGGTACTTGCATAAAAATCAAGTTTCCTGACTTGAGCTTGGCTAGCCAGCTACTTACTTTGGGCCAATGGGATATCAGCAGACTCAATACAATAATTGAAACAACACTGCTTGCTGGGCAGAAATGCCTGACAAAAGGAAAGGTCTATTTTGGCTCTGAGTTTGCGGGTGCAGCCCATCACTGTGGGGAAGTCCCAGCAGCGGGAGCTGGAGGACACTGCTCACATCACATCTACAGTCAGGAAGCAAAGCAGGATGAGGGCTTGGCTGGCTTCCTCCTCTTTATTCATCTGTGGTTCTCATCCCACGGGATGATGTCATCCCCATCTAGTGTGAGTCTGGAAGCTCCCTCACAGACATGCTCGGAGATTTGTCACCTAGGTGGTTCTAGATCCTGTCAAGTTGACAATCAGTATTAACCATCGACAGATGTTAGAAGACAGGATGCAGAACCTGAGCAAGCTTGTGTTGGCCTCACCATGGGAAGAACAGGCCTCGAAGAGGCTTAAGCAAGAAGGCTAGGTCTAGAGGCAGAACCTGGTCCAACTGTGGGGGAGACTACTCCAATCATTTTGTAACTGGGCTTGTCCAGTCAGTCTTTGCCAAGCACACCCCTCCTCACTGTCACAAGGTTGCCACCCTCTTTTTGGCTGAGACAATGTGTTGAACAGCGGCCTTGCAATGTACCAGAGAAACTCCTTGCTGATGAACAGGAAGCAGTAGAAAGAAGCTGGCCCCAAGCCTGTACTGCACACCCAGCAGCATCTCTGCAGATGCGCGCCCACCGAAGTTTAAGAGGCAGCTTAACAGATGTACAAAGCCTCAGATCAGAGGGGATATAAAACAGTTAAACTTGCTTCTGGGCACAATGTGTCACCATCTAACACTTGCAAGCATCCATGGCCCCGCCGAGGAGAGACATGAGCAGGCCGGTGCTCCTGGCTGTCAGCATGCCAGGAAGATTATAAAAACGCCATGCTGTGATATGTAGGCCTCCTACCCGAGAAGCAACGATTAAGCTGAGTATTTACTGCACCTATTCAGACAGGAACGGTTGATGCAGAGTGCTACCTGTCTTCTGCTTGAATAAATTAGTTGTGAGTGTCACGAGATTATAGCTGTCTATTGTTCTGTCTAGTGAAGGTGGGAAGGACAAACCCACCCGCCCCCCATCCGCCCTTGTAATGTTCAGTCTGAAATGCAGGAGGCATCCGCTTTTCTTCCCGTGCTAATGGCAAAACAAGATGTGGACCGGCTATATGTGAGTTTGGGGCATCATTAAAAAGACAACACACAGCAAAGAAGGAAAAAGATCGCATTTATTTATAGCGGGAGGGCATGTATGAAAGGGAAGGGAGGCAGAGCCAGGAACCTTCGGAAATCAAATCTGAGAGGCAGGCAAGGTGAGCTCCCCAAGTTGCCGCATAAATTGATGCTGTAATCACAGCAGAAATGCTTTACCACTCAACACGGAATGATCTTCCATTTGTTGAACTCCTCTCAAAATATTTTCTATATAAATTGTTTTGCCCTCACATTTCCATGATATATGGAGCAATGAACTCTAAATTAGTGTTAACAGGAATTGACAAGCTCTGTGCTAAAAAATATCAGCCAGCCAGCCAGCCCTGTGGGCTTAATTATGGAAGGGTAAGATGGTGTGTGCAAAAAAATTCCTCTTTCAAAATTTTACCACATGCAATATAAATAAAAGATTATCTCATCCACTTGCAACCTCACAGATCAAACGGAGGACAGGAAGGTGACTTTGCTGGCATTTATAATTATTTATCGTGCCTGAACAGTTTTGTTATGGTTTGACAAGCCCAAGATTCTTCACGTTGTTGTTGTTGTTGGATGGCAGGAGCAGTGGTGCGCAGCCCTACTTTGCGAATCTCAGGCAGGTTCCAGGAAATGACTTGAGTTCAAATCAATGGAGACAGGTTCCCCACATGCCAGATAAGAGGATGGAAATGTAATCCTTAGCAGACATCTGCTGCACACCTGTTACAGGGCAAGCACTATACAAGCTTCCTTGTGCGAGTGGTGTGTACGTCGTGTTTGTGTGTGTGTACACGTGTGGGTGGAGGCCAGAGGTCGATGTCAGGTGCCTTCCATTCACTCCCCACGTTTTTCATTCCTGAGAGAGGATCGCTCACTAAATCTGGAGCTCACTGATTTGACTTGGCTGGCTGATCAGTGACCTCCAGGGATCCTCCTGTCTCTACCCTCCCTCAACCCCATGCCTTCTACATACACCAGATATCACACACTTTTAAAAGCCTTCTGGCTGGTTTGTCAGCTTGACACAAACTAGAGACACCTGGGAAGATGATGCCTCAAATGAGGAACTTCCTCCATCACATTGGCCTGTGGGCATTTTGTGAGGCATTTCCTTTACTTCTAGTTGATGTAGGAGGATCTCGCCTACTGTGTGCAGTGTTATCCCTGTGCAGGTGGTCTGGTGGTCTGGGCTGTGGAAGAGAAGTAGCTGAGCAAGTCGTGGGGAATCAAGCCCGTAAGCAGCATCCTCCACGGTCTCTGCTTCAGTTCCTGCCTCCAGGTTCCTCCTTGAGTTGTCTTGGCTTCCCTCAGTGACTGGCTATTCCCTGTAAACTAAAATAAACCTTTCCTCCCCAGTACTCTATCATAGTATTTATCATAGCAATAAGAAGCAAACTAGTACATCTAAGTGGCAAAAAAGAATTTAGTTTCAAAATGCAATTGTAGCATGGTAGCACAAGCCTGTAATCCTAGCACTCGGAAAAGGGCAGCAGGAAGATCAGAAGTTTGAAGCAAGCCGACAGAAGACCCTATCTCAAAAAAAAAAAAAAATTCAAATGTATATAACATATAATGCCTGTGAGAACTCAAAGATAATTCAAATTCAGAGTTTAGTCTCCATTCATTTGTTTTGTTTGGGGGTTAGTGATGTTTTGATATGAAATGTTGCCCCCCAGCTTGTGTTTTGAATACCTGGTCTTCACTTGTAGGTGCTGTTTTGGGAGGTGGCAGAGACATTAAGGGATAGGGCCTTCAAAGAGAAAGCTAGCCATAGGAGTGGGTGCTTGAAAAATGTTATCCCTGGTCACTTTCTACCTCATGGTTTCCTGCTTCACCATGTTCCGAACTGAGCTGCCCCACCGTGCCTTCCCCAGTGGGATGGACTGAACCCTCCAAATCCATGAGCCCTGTGGTGGCATACACTCATAATCCCAGTGCTGGGGAGGCAGAGACAAGCACATCCTTGGGCACTCTCTGACCAGCCAGCTGAGCCGATTTGACACGTCTCAAGCCAGTGATCGATCCTATCTCAAAAAGCAAAGTAGATGGCACCTGAGGAACAACTCTCAGGGTTGACTCTTGACTAGTTGCCCAAAAAATGTGGTGGTAGTTGTTGTATCTGTTTCAAAGCCCACTAACTTTACTAGGCTATGACTTAGTTGCTCTTCTGTATCAGTTTACCCTAGAATATAGCATCATATAAATGTATGTGAGTATATGTGTGTATATATGTATCTCTGTATATATATATATATGTATATATCAACATGTATATCTTTTGTTTACAAATTTTAAATCTATGCTATAAAGTGTTTGGTTATGACTCAATATTTTCTTCATCAGCAGCTTCAATTTGCATATGATTCATCTCCTTTTTCACGTCATCTTCCGTTTTATCCTTTTAACTCTTTAAGGTTACTACATTGGGCTTCCCTCCATTTCTATCCTGTTTTTTGGCTCCGTGTCTTGCAATATCACTTTTCATTTCTATGATGGTTTTCATTTTCTCCTTCACTTTTCTCCTGACTGTTGCCAGATCTCACCTGTCCCCACCTCTGTTGCTTCAGGACCTCATCCTGCGCTCCTTCATCCCCTGTCTGTGTCCCTTCTTCATAGAATCAGTTGTTCCACTTCTCAACTTGAAGGCAACGTATTTGATCGCTTGTCTCTTGTACCCTGTGGGAGATTTTCTGGTGCTTGTCTGCCACGTGCTTCATTCTTTCCCTGTGCTTACACACATCCAATGTTGGTCTTGTTTATATTTTTTTTTTCGTCTTAGCAATATGAGTTTTTCCCAGACCTGATATTTTCAAAGTTCATATTGGGGATGGCCAAGGCCAGCAAGAACTTTTCTTATGTTGCAGAGCTTCGTAAGTTTGTGTTCTTGAGTTAATGGGCTTAGCCACAGAGTTTTTCCAAGCACAGTTACTTTTCTCCCCTTCCAGCAGAGATCAATTGCTTCCAACACACATGACTTGTGTCTGTGGTTTCTTTTCTAGCTTCATTTTCACCCTTTCTGGAATAAAACTAGGTACAAAGGAGCTGCAGCAGAGGCAGTGTGTGCCCACCTCTGCTCTGCACATAGGTTTTATACCTCGGTCATACCCCTGTAATGAGTGTGTGCTGGCATTTTCTAAGATATGTGCCACAGTGTCCTCTCCATGTCTTTCTAAAGACTCTTCACTTCTCTGGACAACCTTCCCACTTATTTTATAGCACTTTTCTTGCTTTGTGAGAAATGGGGTTTATCTTTTTCATTTTCCCTGTCACTTTTGAGTGGTTCTCAGGAAGAAAAAGAAGTGCCAGCTTTATACCACCATCTACAAACCCAAATCCTTTCCATTTTTTTCAAAATGACTATTATTTACATTTGTTTTATAAGGCTCACAGCATATAACAGATATATGATTTTACATAAATATGCTAATTTTAATTATAATAGGCATACTTATTTGTAATATACAGTTACAGAATCCTTCATTTTTAAAATTTGCACCAGGGTCTCATGAGGTCTCCCTGGCTGGCCTCAGACTCACTATGTAACTGAAGATGACCTTGAACTTCCAACCCTTCAGCCTCCATGCCTTAGTGCTAGGATTACAGGCATGTATCACCAAGCCTGGTTTTTATTTGCTTTGTTTTTGGTCTTTTTGAGACAGGGTCTCTCTGTAGCCCCAGTTGGCCTAGAACTCACTATGTAGACCACGCTGGACTTGATCTCCCAGAAATTCACCTGTCTCGACCTCCTGAGTGCTGGGATTAAAGGTGTGTACCACCATGCCCAGCTTAACCAAACCTCATATTTAAGTAGTGCTGGGGGCAGAACCTAGGGTTTCATGCATGGCAGACAATCCTCTACCAACTGAGCTGCATCCCAGGCAACCTGTGAGACAGCTAGCAAGCAGTGTCCTCTATGACTTCCACTGTATTTCATTGGCTGTGATATGAGTTCCTTGGTGAGAGGTAATATTGCGTGGCATAGCAATCAGGTCTGCCTTCACGTTTCTGCCCTGCGTTCCTGCCTTGACTTCCCTCAGTGACAAGCTGTGACTTGAAAGCTGAATAAACTCCTTTCCTCTCCCTATAATTGCTTTTGGTAAAGATGTTTTCTCACAGCGACAGAAATGAAATGAATAATGGTTAACATCTGATAAAACTGTAATAACAAAGTTTTGATAGTTTTATAATGTGATGGTACAGTCTCTGTAAAGTATTTCACACATATTATTTGATTTGATCTTCCAACTGATTCATTGCAGGGAATATTATAAAAATCCTTTTACAGATATGCAACATGAGGCCCAAAGAGGTAAATGGGTTCTTAAAGGCCGCACAGCAGATTTCCAGAGTCTGGTCACTGGTGTCTTCTATTGCTTCCTGAGACTCAGGGAGTGTCCTGTCCCTTGATGAACTCTTTATCGAAAAAAAAGCAAATCCTACAATTTAAGAAGCTTCTGAGTCACAGAACTGTCCTAATCAAATCACTTTAACCCTCCATCCTTTGTTTGAAATCATTAAGATAACTGTTTCTTCAAACATTTGAGGAAATATTTGTAAAGTCTCTTGAGATTGGCTACAGAGCACAAGGAGAGGCAAGGTCAAGTCCTTCTTCCATTTGTTCGGTCAATGTACGTGTTCAAGCTGGTAAGTGAACCCCAAGAGCTTTCTCAATAAGATCTGGAAATCAGTCATTGTTATCATAGGTGTCTGTATGTATACCTGTATGTGTATTTTGTGTGTACGTGTGCAGGTGCACGTGCACACAGTGTGTGGTGCACCTATGTATGTGTGTGTGTGGAGGCCAGAGAACAACCTTAGTTGTCATCCTTAGCAATGCTGTCCACATTGTTTCCTTGAGACAGGGTCTCTTTCTGGTTGGGGGCTCACCAAGTAGACTAGACTGGCTGGCCAGACAGGGATCCACCTGTCTCCATCTCCTTCTCCATGCTGCTTTGGTTTTTTTTTTTTTCCACGTGGGTTCTGGGGATTGAATTAAGGTTCTATGTTTTCAAAGCAAGCTTTTACCAACGTAAGCATCGTCCCAGCCCCATCTTATATATCTGATTTTCAACTTAATGTTCAGATGATCAGTGGCTTGGTATTAAGTCAATTACTACTTGAGAGTATATCAAATAGTCATCAGTTAACTTGTCAGGAAGCTTCATTCTTTTGAAATAAACTGCCTCTTTCATAACTCATTCTGACGCTTGGTGGCCAGATGCTATGCAATCAAATAATTGAAATTTCTATCATTTCTAAATGTGGTGCAGACACAGCCAACTGTGTGGTATTTGGCTGATTTACTATTAGCATCAGAATGTATCAGTGTGTGTGTGTGTGTGTGTGTGTGTGTGTGTGTGTTTGCCTATACGTGACCGTATGTGTGTCTCTATATGTTTCTGTGTTTGTGTTTGTGTCTATGTGTCTGTGTATATGTGTGTGTGTCTGTCTGTCTATCTCTGTGTATAAATGTGTATATGTATGTGTGTGTTTGTGTGTGTCTCTCTATGCCTGTCTCTGTGTATGTGTATGTCTTTGTGTGTATGTGTATCTATGTGCATATGTGGGTATATGTGTGTATGTGTGTGTCTGTGTGTCTCCGTGTGCATATGTATGTGTCTGTCTATGTATGTATGTGTATGTCTTTGTGTGTATGTATATTTATGTGCATATGTGGGTATATGTGTGTATGTCTGTCTGTGTGTCTCTGTGTGCCTGTCTCTGCATATGTATATGTCTTTGTGTGTATATGTCTTTTTGTGTATGTCTTTGTGTGTATGTGTATTTGTGTGCATATGTGTGTGTGTTTGTGTGTTTCTGTGTATGTGTGTGTGTGTGTGTGTTGGGGACAAGTGAAAATTGTGATGAGATTTTAAAATATGTCTAAGCAAGATTTGAGTTAAGTATCATGTAGCCATTATGAACAATCACCTTCATGGATTTATGAACTCATAGCCATTAAAATAAAACTGTTTTGATAGAAAAGAAAGAACTCTAATCATAGGTCTCTGACATGTTTTCCTCCACCATAAATGTTTTAATAATATTGAAATTTTACAAAGTGTTGATTTAATAAATAAATTCAAGACTTTGGAATATTTGGGTGTCTCTTACTAAAAAAATAATATTGTTCACTTTATCTAAGCCAAACTATAAGAAGGAGGAAAGGATAAGGGAGGTGGAGAGGAGGCAGGAAAGGAATGAGATTGGATTGGGATACACACACACACACACACACACACAAGTACATACACATACACACACAGAGAATTTCATGTGAAACTAAAAGTTGAGAAGGGCATTATATATATGTGTGTGTGTGCATGAAATCAGTCTGCCTTGTGCACCTAATTCTACAGGCCCTAAAATGGCTAATTAAAGCTTAACAGTGTTGCTTAGCTAATTCAGTTGACAGCCCTACCATAGGGAATATTTTGGCAGTTAATTATATACGTTGACAGTTTTTTATATGGCAAGTATAAATTTATAGTGATGTGGCTATAAAAATCCCACCCCAGGAAACAAATTTTGTCCATCTGAAGATCCAGGTTAATCTCAATCAGCCGTGAGAAACGTAATTGGGTGCATCTGACGACTGACCACTCCTGCCGTACTTCACCAGGCTCATCATTCTCATGGACTGTTTTCCTATTGGAACGCAATCTGCAAAAGGACCACATTGGTGAATAAATTAAAATTCTATCTCCGTGTCATTGTTTCTCTCGCCATACACATGTGAGTACACACACACACACACACACACACACACACACACTTTCAATTCTGATTTCTACATACTTTCAAATTTTGTTCAATTTAACTTTATTGTCTTTCTTTTAAAAATCTTAATATACAGGGTCCCATAAGGGCATTTTCTTGCACGTGTATAATATATGTTTTGTATACACCCATATCCCGTTATCTTCCCACTGCCCTCCTTGTTCCCCAGACAGTTTTGCTTTCTATTTCATGACATCTGTACATATATAATTTTATGTATCTGTAAAGTCTAGGGCCCACACGGGGCTGGAGAAATGGCTCAACGGTTAAGAGCACTGATTGCTCTTGTAGAGGACCCATGTTCTATTTCCACCACCCACACAGTCGTTCATAACTCCAGTTCCAGAGAATCCGACACCTTCTTCTGACCTCTTCAGACATTGCACAACATGGGTGCACTTATATACATGCAGGCAATACACTCATACACATAAAATAAAAATAATAAATAAAATACTTTTAAAAGTCTAGGGCCCATGAATGACAGAAGATGTGTACATTTGTCTTTCTGAGATGATTTAATTCCTTTAAGATGATTCTGTCCAGTTCCATCCATTTTCCTGCAAGCAGTATAAGTTCATTCTTTATGACTAAAAAAATTTGACTATTTAATAAGCCACATTTTTTTACCAATTTCAGATTCCTTTTTAAAAATATTTTATTTATTATTTTTTATGTGTATTTTATGGTATGAGGAGAGCTGTAGTAGACTTGGAAACTCAGGACTGAAAAGCATGTAGCATGGATACCTGCCTCACACAGGGGAGATGGAGACCACTAACAATATGATGTTTCATTTTTATGTTTCTTTTTAAAAAATCTTACATGTATGGGTGTTTGCCTGCCTGTAAGTATGTGCACCACATATGTGCAGTGCCCACGGAGGTCAGAAGAGGACATCAGATCCCCTGGAACTAAGTTATAGGTAGTTGTTAGCTGCCATGTGGGTGCTGGGACTCAAACCCAGGTCCTCTGCAAGAGCAGCTAGTGCTATTAACTGCTGAGCTATCTCTCCAGCCCCTTATTTTTATCTTTCTGAGGAACATCCATAATGTCTATACTATTTTTTCTTTTATTAATTTTAATTTATTTTTTATTAATTTTGTTTTTAATTTATTTTTTTTTATTTTGGCCTTTGTGTATGTAAGTGCACCCATGCATGCAATGACCATGGAAGTCAGAAGGCATCAGATCATTTTGAACTGGTGATGGACAGTTGTTAGCTGTCATATAGGTGCTGGGAATTGAACCTGGGTCCTCTGTAAAACCAGTCAGTGCTCTTAACTGCTGACCAGCTCTCTAGTCCCTTTGTTTTCTTTTTGAGTCAGGGTTTCATATATTACAGGCTGGCCCTGAACATACTATATAGTCTAGCATGAATTTGAACTTCTGGTCCTCCTGCCTCCACCTCCCACATGCTGGGATCACAAGTGTGTGGGTTACATGGTGCTGGAGATCAAACCCAGAGTTTCATGCATGCTAGAGCAGCACTCTACCAAATGAGCTCCATTCCCTGCTCCAGTGGTGATACTGATTTACATTTCCCAGCACCAACCCATGTACACCTTTTCTCCACATCTTCACCAGTTCTAATTGCTGTGTCATTTGAACAGTGGCTCTTCCCAGAGGGAGATGATGTCTTCTTGTAGGTTTCATTTGCATTTTTTGATAATTAGTGATGCTGAGTGTTCTTAATAGACTATTCTTATGAAAAGCTTTCATGCTAAAAAAAGTTTATGGCATGTATAAAGAAACAGTATCAGAGAATATTTAAAAGAAAAAATTTATCAAGATGAGAAAGGAGAGTGGACTGCATCATTCTAAAGCAGAAACTATTTTAAAATGTTAAGAAATTTACCCTTTTCCTGTAAAATGTTGGAAACTTAAGAATTTGTCAGTAAGACAAGAACATGTCTATGACTGTACCACCCTCAATGCCTCTGATCTCTTCTGATCTCAGGGTCAGGCCTGGTTAGTACTTGGTGGGAGTAAGACAAGGACAGGACTGGGGCTATTAGAAAAGATCTTCAGATCAGCAAGTACACTGTATTGGCTACACATTACTGTGACTAAATACCTGAAACAAAGAAACTTAATAAAGGAAGATCCAGGGCTAGAGAGATGCTCCTAGCACTGGCTGCTCCTGCAGAGGACCTGAGTTCAATCTACAGCACCCACACAGCAGCATAAAACCCTCCATAACTCCAGTTCAGGGGAATCCAACACCTTCTTCTGGCCTCCACGGGTATTACATGCACATGTTGTGCTTATTTGCATGCAAATAAATACTCATACCCATAGAAGTAATAAATAAAGTTTAAAGAAAAAAGAAGGGAAGGATTTATTTTGGCTCACAGTTCTAAGGAATACAGTTCATCATGGCAGAGAAGTCCTGCAGCAGGAACTCAAGGCAGCTGGTCACACTGCAGCCATAGTCAGGAAGCAGGGAGAGATGAATGCTGGTGCTCAGGTCACCTTCTCCTTATTCAGTTCAGGACCCCAGGCCATGAAGAGTGCCAGGCACATTCAGGGTGGGTCTTCCCAGCTCAGTTAATCTATAAACTCTCACTGACATGCTCAGAGGTTTGTCTCCTAAGTGATTCTAGACCTTGTCAGGTTGATGATTGTGGTGGTTTGAATGAGAATATACCCCAGAGGCTCCAAGTGTTTGAACATTTTGTCTCCAGTTGGTGGCACTGTTTTGGGAGGTTTTATAAGTGTGGTCATGCTGAAGAAAGAACATCACTGCAGGTTGACTTAGAGAGTTCTTAAGCCTTACCAGATCTCCAGTCACTCTCTGCTTCCTGTGCCTGCTTGAAAATGTAAGAGCTTAACCTCTGCTCCTATTCCAGTCACCTCTGCCTTCATGCCTCCCTGCCATAATGGACTCTAGCCCCTTTGGGACTGTAAGCTAAATAAACTCTTCTATAAGTTGCTTTGGACAGTGTTTCTATCACAACAACAGAAAAGTAACTAACACAGTAATTCGTACCAGAGAGTGGGCTGTTAGCTGTGAAGAACTTGACTATGTGGGGTTTTAAAAGAATGTGGAAGACTTTGGAAGTTTGGTCTAGAAAAGCAGTTGATTGCTGTAAGTAAAGCTTAACAAGCCATTCTAGCAGGTGCCTGGAAGAAAGTAGTTCTGAGAACAATGTAGTTCCAGAGGGCAATAAGGACTTAAGCAGCAATTGGGATATTTTGGCAAAGAGTCTGGCTGGAGTCTGCCCACAGCCAAAAAGTTTGCCTGAGGCTAAGTTAAAAAGCAATGGAGTAATTTTTCTGGTGGAAGAAATTTCAAGACAGCCTAATGTAGAAATGGTAATGTGGCTATTAATGGTAAATATTATGCAGATTTACAATGAAAAAGAGCAAATAGAACAGAAAGAAATGCAGAATGTACAGTCTGGATTGGAAAAGAGCACTAGGAAGATTAATGTTGGAGCCAAGGCTTGTGCCGAAGGAGAGGATCCCTTTGATAAGGAGACTAAAGTGATTAAGGAGAGGCCTAGAGATTTGCACTTAAACAATGGAGAAAGTGCCTCCAGGGCAAGACCACACCCAGCTAAGCCTCCAACTTGTGAAAGGAAAATGATGCAGGGGTTTTCTACTAGAAAACCACAGCAGAGAAAAGCTTCAAAAGTGGATAGAGCAGGCTGAGGTCCATCCCAAACTTACAGGCAAATTTGGCAGCGTTGTTCACCTGGTGCTGGCTTTAGAGGCATGAAAGATGCAAGAGTGAAGGAATCATCAGTTCTTCCTCTGCAGTTTCAGAGAGCTGCCAGGGCCAGGCATTGTGCAACAGGGTGTCCCTGCATAAAGAATGTCCTGATAGGTGCATGAAGCTTGAAGGTGAAGCCTGATTGGCAGTGGAGACCCCAAGAAGACATTTGTGATGCCAGAGCTGTGAGCCATATTTCAAAAAGACCTGCATACAGGGAATGGTACCAGCCCAAGAGAGACAGATGTATGTTTCTCATAGCCAAGCTGGAGAGGTTGAGCCATCTAAGCCCCTTTGGAAGTAAAGTCCCAGAAGTCAGATGTGGGGCTACTGAATTTGGTGTTTGCCCTGCTGGTTTTGGTCTTGCTTTGGTCTGGTATTTCCTCATTATGCCTTTATTCCTCCCTTTTGGAATGGAAATGTGTATTCGGTTCTACTGTATGTTGGGAGTATGCAATTTGTCCTTTGATCTCATAGGGGTTACAGTGAAGAGATTACCCTGAGTCGGCAGAGACTTTTGACTGTGGAGTTTTGAATAGTATCGAGATTGGTAAAGACTGTGGGAACTTTAAAGGTTGGATTAAATGCATTTTGCATTTTATATGGTCATGAGCCTGTGGGGTCAGGGAGTAGAATGTGGTGGTTTGAATGAGAATGTGCCCATAGGCTCCAAGTATTTGGATATATTGTCCCCAGTTGGTGATGTTGTTTTGGGAGAAGGTGTGGCCATGCTAGAGGAAGCATGTCACAGGGGGTGGACTTAGAGAGTGCTTAAACCTTGCCAGATTTGAGTCCCTCACTTTTTCCTCTGCCTGCTTGTAGATGTAAGAGCTTAGCTTCTGCTCCTACTCCAGCCATCTCTGCCACCATGCCTCCCTGCCATGATGGACTCTTGCCCCTTTGGAACAGTAAGCTAAATAAACTCTTCCTTTTATAATTTCCCTTGGTCATGGTATTTCTATCACAGCAACAGAAAAGTGCCTAATACAATGATTATTGTTAATTATCACAGGGGGCATCCAGAGAGGGACTGTATCAGAGACAGAGTATCATAAACCACAGGATCAGAACTAAAGAAAAGTTGTGGAGGCAAAGGATGGAAGATTACCTTCCCACTGCAGAAATATATTCTACAGATTTTTATTTATTATGTACTTTTCCATTGCTGGTTTTGAACAGTTGTTTGGGAAGTTTCAACCAAAAGCAGGTTACTTTCTTCAGAATGATAGAAAATTATCTTCTGTCCTCATGTATCCTGTGGAGTCTGGGATCCCCAACAACTCAATAGATATTTATGTAACAAGAGAGTGGGCCCTACCCTGGGAAGGTTACATGTGCTGCCAAACTTGCTCCCATCTTGGGATCTGAAGGGATCCCAAGTTGTCTGCACAGATGAGCATTCTAAAACATACCAAGTAACCTTGCCTGTAGCCTTGATGGAGAGAAGGAGGATCATGTTTTTCACTACCTAGTGAGTTCCATCCATCTGCCCTTCCCAGTGAATTAAGAGTAAATGAATAAACACAGCTAAGTTCCTTGGTAACACTTAGTGACTCCCACTGATTTTTTTTTTTTTTTCTGGAGCCCTCACTGATATTGTCAGAAGAAAAATGGTGGCATAGGTCAGTGTACCTCTATCCCTGTGACAGTTCATCAATACAATATTGGCAATTCAGTTCAGGTGAAATATAAGGGCATTATTTAGCTGTTAGAAGTTAGTAAACAGATTATTTATCGTGCCACCTGCCATCAATGACAACCCAAGCCATCAAGGCACCAGTTGCCTGAAATTTTTCCTGCTAAGGCCTAAATATAGTCTCTCTCTCTCTCTCTCGCACGAGCCTCGATGACTGTTGAGTGTCTGGCACGGTTGCTGTGTCTGCCTAAGCCCACCTAGCAGATAGACCCATCCATCCAGTCCCTCTCTCCCTCTCTCTCTCCCTCTCTCTCTCTCCCCCCTCTTTCTCTCTCTCCCTCTCTCTCTCTCAATACTTATCTCTTCTTCTCTCCTTTCTCCCTTTTCCTCTCTTCTCTCTCTTTCTCTGTATGTACATCTCAGTGCTCTCCCCATGTGTGTTACAAAATATGATATTTGCAACTGATGAATGTGGGGACTTATAGCAGGAAATGAAACCTGATAGGCATTTAGCACTTAATGTGAAATAATATACTCTACCATAAAAAACTCAAAATAATACTAACTGTTTCAATTGTCCCCAGTAATCAAACTGTCACTATGGTCATAGAAAAGATAGGTGGATATAGTAAGTTATTGACACAAGTTCTTCAAATAGAGTGGCTTAATTTTAAACCTAAATTTAACTTAAATTGAAAATATTGTCTGCCCCCACCACCTCAAAATCTGCATTTACCAAGCCTATACCCAAAGTCATAAAATAAGCATATAAGTTCCTAGTAGCCAATCCTCTCTTTTCCTAGAGGGAAAGAACTAATTAATATAATGTAAGAGAAGTAGATTAGGTATTTGTTATGTATGTGTTCATCTTACATCAGACATCTAAATAAGCTGGATGAATTCAAGTTTTTTTAAAGTTTAAATCAAGACTGGAGAGATGGTTTAGCAGTTAAGAGAGCTTGCTGTTGTCCCAGAGGACCTGAGTTTGGTTCCCAGTACTCACAACTGCCCGTAATTCCAGCTTTAGGAGATCTAATGCCCTTTTCTAGTCTCCTTGAGCATCTGCCTTCACAAGCACACACCCAACACAGGCATATACATAAATAAAAAAAACTTTAAAAATGAAAAGTTTAATCCACCACAGCTCACATCCTGTTTCTATTAGAAATAAAGGGACCCTTAGGGATTTCTCCTTCCTCCTGTGAAACTAGTAATATTCATCCTAGAACCCCTGCATGGTTGTACAGTTTTTTTCTGTACCCTTGCTTTATTTGATCAAATAATTCTACTGGAAGTATCATAACTTTGGGAAGAGAAAACTTCATCTACCTTGAGCATAATGAGGCTTTTCTTTTCCTAATTCACAAGATGGTCTTTACTACCTTTGCTGGAGATAGGGTGGGAGGAATTTCCAGAATCTATGCATTTAGAATCAGCAAGACCACTAGAGAACTGTAGAGAGCATGCCTGCTCTTCAGTTCCATGCTGCCTGCTGAGTGAAGAAGAGTCCCTGTGACAATATTCACACCTCAGCCTGATGAAACCCAGAGCGAAATCCTCAAATGATCACACAGAAAAGATGAAATGCAAAAACGTCTTCATTCACATGCTACACAGATAGAGAGCTCTGAGCAGGAACATTCAATGAGAGCCTTACAACTCAGAAATAAGTAGTTTAGTGTTGGCTACAAGTGTAAATGTGGAACTCCCATTTGAGTCAGGTGGCAGCAAGAACTTATCAGCAAAAAGGTCAAAAGAGCTCAATTTACCCAGTTAGGTTGCAGACCATTTCATGGAACAGAAACTCTCTGCCCAGGTAACATGTCCTCAGTGAGAATTAATAAAAAATTATTTTCTGTGAACTGCTGTAACACAGAACCTGCAAATTGACACTGGGCCCTTAGCTGTCCATCAAGAAGCACTAATATGTCATGTGTTACCTGCCATCAAGAGAGCTTTTTACCACCACAAGGTCACTCTGCAGAACACAGTGGATCAACCTGTAATTCACCCTTATAATTTCAACTCAACTGCAGAGCTAAATACCAGAGGAGTAGGGCACTTGTGACAGAGAAGAAAGAGAATGCAATAACAATCATTACCTCCCTAAACTTCAACAACTATGAAAGAGCTCTCTTCCCGAGAAGTCCAGATCCCCCAATTTCATGTGGTGTAATGGCAGCCAGCTTCGCAGAACAGACTTGGCACTTGTCTACTAATAAGATGTCTTTCTGCCCCCACTGAACAGGTGGAGATGATGCAGTGGCATCAGCCACAGACAAAGGTTTGGGTCATTGACTTCATAGCCAATTTGAACCTAAAGCAGTCATCTGTAGACTCCATTTAGAAACTCACTGGAAGTCAACTATAGCTATAGACTTCCCTTCTAGAGATATGTGCATGTGAACACACGCTGCATGACTGCTATTGCTGGGATCTTGAAAGCCCCCCTAAGGCCCATGTGCTATTGGGAGGTGGTGGGAACTTTGAGTTGGGCCTGGTTGGAGGAAGTTAGGATATTGGGGGCATGTCCTTGGAGAGGATATTGGGACCTCGTCCCCTTCTGTGCTAGTTTTTATGTGTCAACTTGCCACACCCTAGAACCACCTGAGACGAGTCTCAATGGAGAAATTACCTAGATCAGGTTATCCTATGGCATGTTTGTGCAGGACCATCTTGATTGTTAATTGATGTTGGAAGACCCAGCCCAATGTGGGTGGCACCATTCCCTAGGGAGGGTTCCTGCAGAATGTAAGAGAGGCGAAAGCTAGCAGAGAGCAAGGAGGCAAGGACGCACTTACTCTTTGCTCCTGATTACAGATGTGATGTGACTAGCTGCTTGATTTCCTGCCTTGAGTTCCCCTCAACAATGGACTGTGCCCTGGAATTGTAAGTCAAATAAACCCCTTCTCCCCTAAGTTGCTTTTGGCCAAGGCATTTTATCACAGCAACAGAAATAAAACCAGAACACCTTTCTATCTCTTTCTCTTGACTCCCTGGCTATCCAGGAGCACAGCAGCTTCCCCTGCCACCTACCATGTGCTCCCATGTGCTCCCTGCCATGGTATACTGTCTTGCCACAGGCCCAAAGCAATAGGGCCAAGTGATCTTGTTGTGAAATCTCTGAAGCCATGAGCCAAATGAAGCTTTCCTCTTTAGAATCTATTTGTCTCCAGTGCTTTGTCACAGTGAAAGAAGGCAGGTAGCACAATGATGTGCAGTATCAGTGGAGAAGGAGGACTTCAGAAGCACACAGCCCTTTATTCTATTGGCCAGCCTTCCTGGCTCTGTGTTTGTATCAGGCTTTATTAATAGAGCATGGAACCTCATTCTGATGAACTCAAGCAACCTTACATTTGCCAGCTCAGAGCTCTTAGAAGCCACTCAGACTTAAGTTCAGGGACCCAATGGATGAAACATCCTTGTCCCCATAAACATCCCTGATAAATAGTGTCTATATAAGGAGCTGGAGAGATGGCTCATTGGTTATGAGTACTGGCTGCTGCTGCAGAGGAACCTGTATTCTTTTCCCAGCACCTATATGGTAACTAACAACCATATGTAATTTCAGCTCCAGGGGATCCAACAGCCTCTTCTGGTCTCCACAGGCACAACACACATGTGGCAAACATATATACATACAGGCAAAACACTCATACACACAAAATAAAAGTAAATAAATAAATAGAAAGATGTTCAAGGGGCCTAGAGAGATGGCTCAGCCATTAAAAGCAGGGACTGCTGTTGCAAAATGCCCAAATCCATTTCTGAGTATTCACATCAGGTGGTTCACAACTGCCTATAACTCCAGCTCCAGAGGATCTAATGCCCTCTCCTGGCCTCTTCAGGCACCTGCACTCATGTGCACATACCTGCATAGAGCCATACACACATATACATAATTAAAAATAATAAAGTTTTTAAAGATTTTCTATCCAAGAGAGACCTTTCCTAGCCTGACTTCCTCTTTTGTGAATTCACCTACAGCTCTCTAATGATCTAGAAAAGCAGTTTAGTTTGGTGCTATGGAAAAACAAAACTATGATGAGAAATTAAGAGCAAAATTACATAAGACTTTAAGAAAATAATAGTATTCTAGCTACATTTTTCAGCTGAGTCATAAGATCATTTCCCAAGCCAGAAGGATCATTATCCTGATTTTACAGGTGGAAAACTGGGAATTACAGAGAGGTTAATGGCTATGTGTAAGAGCACACAGCACGCCCTCATCAGAAGGCGCCAGAAAGACAGGTAGCATGCAGGGCTCACACTGTTCTGTGATAACCCAAACTTCCCTGAACAAGTTTGGCTTGGTCTAATTGGCATTCAATTTTTAAAAATGTCTTTCATTAAAAATATAATTTGAAGAACTGGGTAATTGACTCGCATTTGATTAAGGCAGATTCTATTGGATTAACATGATTAATAGATAAAATTACAATCAAACAGAAAGCAGCACAAAAGGTGATAAGCCGTGGATCACATTAAGACACTAAATTTTAAAAAGATGGATATGCTGGGGGTTTGTTTTAGATTAGAAACACTCATTTCACAGAAGTTCGCATGCTGTTCAGTCATCACTGGTAGAGTAATTAGAACAAGGTCTGTGTTCAGGATTAAAAGACGTGCTTGGGAGGTGTTTTGACTTCACAGCCAGGCACACTCCAACTGTCCCCCTTCTGATTCTTCCCACATCATTTGGTTCAAGCTGGGTGGTAAATTTCTCAGACCGATAATGAAGATCACCCCAGTGGTTACCCTGCTCAAACCTGAATGAAGTTGCTGCCACATTCAACTTCAAAGCCACTTCCAGGAGTTGTGAGTTTCCCCAGCCCTTACAAGGGGCATCACAGTCAACAGTGTCACCTACAAATAGAAAACTATAGCCCCCAATAGCAACTTGAGAATTCTCCCACCAGTTAACTGATATTAAATTATTCCAGCCTTAGCCACTTCCTAGCACCTAGACCAGGGATTAAATTGTAAACTACAGAGTTTGGGGGTTTGTCACTCAGCCTTAAGTCCCTTTTGGACAGAGATAGGAGATGCCATGGTGTGAATAGAAGTGGTATGAAGGGAGGTGATTTGAATGAGGTGGTGTGGATAGAGGTAGTATGGATAGAGGTGATGAGAAGGGAGGTTGGTATGAAGAAAGATGGTGTGAAGCCTTTCCTCTTGTAGAGACCTGACTGTATGGTAGCAGCCTTCTTCCCAAAATGTCTGTGTCTATGTAACTGGGAAGAGGAATGGGACTGTGCGAGGTCTTAATCATTCTACAGTTTTCATCAATGTCCCAAAGCCAACTTACATAACATATACTATGAAGGAAACCCTGGTCCCAGCACCCAGTCCCAGGACAGTCCCCTGGCCACCACTCCAGCTAAGCTTTTCCGGAACCTCCGCAGTCCCTGGTCTTACTATATTTTTTATGATAGAATGCTCTGATCAAGCAAATATATAGAACTATAACTGAAAGACGGTCTTGCAAAGATCAATTAATTCTTTTTTGCATACAAAAAACAAAATGTTTGAAAATTGATCGCATTTCATATTGGCAAGGTTTTGGAGAACAACTAATTCCATACACAACTTATTAGAGTACATATTGGAAGCATTTTGGTAGTGTCTATCAAAACAATAAAGCATATGTGCTCTTTGAGTAATTCCACAGATGATTATGTACAGTGAGATGGATTCAGAACTGTTAATTGTAGCAATTTTTGTAATTGTACTTTTTGCTAGCTTATGGTATAGCTACACTATGAACTGTGGATCCCTATTTTAAAACATAGATCTAAACCCAGCAGGGTGATTCATGCCTATAAACCCAAGTTACTTGGGGACCTGAGACAAGAGAATTGTCATGAGTTCAAAGCCAGTTTGAGCTATATATTGAGATGCTGTTAAAAAATAATAAGAACAAAAGAAAAAAGTAGACCCAACTAGAATGTCAAGGGATGATTTTTCATGGCATATTTTAAGTGAAACAACATAAGTGGTAGAAACAGAGGCTCATATGTTAAGATTTTTCATGTAAATATTTTTTAAGCATATGTCTTTTATTTTTAAATGGATTTTTAAAAACTGGAATGAATACACACTCAGGTGTTACTGAATTGATCTCTGGAGAGGAGAAAGAAGCTGGGAGAGGAAAAATGTATTTCACTTTCTACATGTTGATGGTACCTCCTCACCAGGCACAAGGTAGTCAACCTTGATTAAGCAGAACTCCCACCATATGCCTTCAGGAGCAGCATGCAGCCATCTTTATCTCTAAGTATTTAAGCTTCAGAGACTGTAAAATGAGGGTGCTGTTGTTATAAAGGATAACATGACAGGATGCGTGTCAGAGCTCTATTTACCACTACATACAAGTGATTGTTGAGTGTGAAACAATTATTCCAAGGTCAAGGGTAAAGTGTATGATGCAATAAAACGACCACAGAGAGCATTAAGTTGCCTCCGCTTTGCAAATGACCAGCCTAGTTGTGATAGTTTTAGAATGGCCGAAGAACTCAAAGCCATGTGGTGGGTGTAGAGTCTTCCTGGGAGGATGAGCCCCAATTTATATTAACCTCAGGGAGAGGTCAACCCTGAAGAAGGAAATAAGCATTGGACGAAAAGAATCCTCTTGGGGAGGACAGAAAAGTAGCATGAAGACCCCAAGGCCAAAACAACTAAAAGAAGCCCCCTGGAGAGTAGGCCTCCACCAGTCACATGACAAGCTGGCTGTGAGGTTGGGCAATAGCCACACATGGTGCTCTGAAGCAGGTGTGAACCTAAGTTAGGAGTGTCAGTGCTGTGTGTGTGTAACTCTTTACTTTTATAATCACTAAATCTTCAAATAAAGTATCACTGGAAGTTTTGAGGTCTGGTCTCAGCTGCTAAGTGGACACCTAGCAAAGGACACGGCCCTCTCCTCCATGCTGGAGACATCCTCCTAGCAGGGGATGTTTGGAAGCTTCACAGCACCTCCCCCCCACCACATTCATGATTTGGGCATATTCACCTAAAGCTGCACTAGAGAATAGACAGGTCGTTTCAAGGGTAGGCTGTCTCAGCTCCCTCCAGCCCAGAGGCCCATGGTGACCACCCACCTGCCTCTGCCTCTTGAGCGTTGGGACTAAAGTATGTTTCCACATCTGGCTGGTACCAACCTTTTTACCAACCCATATCCAAGGAGTGTTGTTACATAATATGTCGTATAATCCTCCTCATTTTTGCCTTTAAAGATTCCCTTTTACCTCAACCTCTTTGACTGTACTCAGAGTTTACTATGACATACACATTCTCCTTACTATGATCCTTATTCCCAAATAAGGATCAGTGTTTAGAAAGGCTCCCTCGGGTTCTTATTTAGGTTGATATGTATAAACTTAAAAGAATAAAAAAAAGTTATTTCTTTAGGAAGTAATCGATGTTCAGGTTATGTGACTGAACCTCCAAGGCACAGGAAGACCATCTCCACATCTGTGAGCTGTGTCTCTGTTGATAGGATGGGTATACAGGGTCAAACTCAATTCCAAGTCCTCCTTCAACAGACTGATGAGGTCCAGAGGACCAGTGTCTGTTCCAGACTGAAGTGGAGGAGGGCTGGGACAAAAGAGGGAGCGTGTAAGGCTCTTTCCAACCCAGGACAAGCCTCATGGTAATAAGAAGAGATTCCACAGAAAAATAACCTTGTGCTATAGAACCATCCAGAAGGTACAGTCACCCTGTATCAGTTCTAGAATAGAGAATGGAAGATGTGCCTATTCGTTAAGTTTGGAGAGACTTTGGAGTGCTGGGAGATCTGTGTTTTTGAAAGAATAAAGTCAAATGTAGATAACTTTTAAACACTGCTGCTCTATCTACACCTCTAATTGAGATGCTCCTGGGTTGTCAAGCTCTAGAGTATAGTGGTTTGTCATCACAGGACACAGGCAGACCAATTTAATACTTGCTTTTGGGGTTACACTGATCATATGTTTTAGGTCAATGACATTTAGAGGTAGATAAAAATATCAAGTAATTGGTGATGCGTTGTGGCTCATTTGCAAAATCACAGATTATGTTGTTGCTTGGATCTTAGCCACATGTTGGAAGTGTCTTGAGGTTTTGGGGAAGGACTCGTTAATGTTGATACCTCAGCGTATAAGCCACTCTTTTTAAAAATTCTCTTAACATAGTTATGCAAATTGGGAGTCTTTAGATAGACCCACCGAAGGGGTACCCCAATTGCCTCACCCTGCATCCCTGTTCAGCATGGAAGAAGCCAGAGCAGCCTGCGTCCCAATTCCCTATCAGCAGTTTGGGTAACCTCTTCAGAGGATGGTGTGATAAGAATAGGAAGTTGGAATTGGCTAGGCAGTTAGGGTAAAAAGACCCTAAAAAGACCCAAAGAAAAGTAGCCAATTTCTTGGCTAAAAATCAAAATGTCCTTGGGCCTCTTAGCAACATACTCTGTTCCAAAGGCCAAAAATGTCAAAAGTATTTGGGAGCTCTTATTTAATGCCTAAAAGATTTTAGGGTTACCTCTTCAGAAGGGGGAATGTTAGAGTAGCCAAAAGCTCCATTAAAAAAAGAAAGAGTACAAAAAGTTGTTCAGGAAAAAGTGATAGGGAGATATGGGAGGAGTTGGAGGGGAGGGAGTCAGCATGGATTTGATCCAAACACTTTATATGCATGTGTGAAATTCACAATAAATTTTTTTAAAAGGTAAAAAAATCTCTTAATATTTTAAATTTATTTTTAAGATTGCATGCTGAGCATATCTGCCCACGCCTTTCTACCCTGCCTTTTCTCTCCTCTTTCCCATAGCCCCCCCGTCCCCTTAAGTAGCCCTACGCCTACTTCCATGCCATACATCTACATGTGGTTTTATGCATCTATATAAAACCTATGCACTGTAAATGATGGGAAACATATGACTATTTGTTTTATTTATTTATTGTATGGGGTGCCCATATGCCACAGCACGTAGGTGGAGGTCAGAGGACAGCTTGTGAGAGTTGGGTCTCTTTCTACCATGTGGGTACCAGGGATTGAAGTCAGGTCATCATGCCACTCGAGTTAAAAAAATTAAAAAATGACAAGTGCCTTTACCCCTGAGCCATCTTGCTAGTCTGATATTTGTTTTTCTGAGACTGGCTTAATTCACTTAATACGATTATCTCCAGGTTCATCCCTTTTCCTGCAAATGATGTAACTTTATTCTTTTTTAAGACGAAAAAAAAATCTGATTTTGTACCTATCCATTTTCCTTATCCATTCCTCTGTTGATGGATACTCCATGACTTAACTATTGTGACTAATGTTGTGATAAGTATGGACATGCAAGCACGTCTGTAAAATGTTGATTTGAGTGTCAGGGTAAATACCCATGGGTGATAAAGCTGAGTCTTATGAAGACCTATTTTAGTTTTTTGAGGAACCTCCACAGTGACTTCCACAGCATCCACCTACTCTTCAGTGTGCCACCATCTGCAGCCTATCCTGGCCTGTGCCTGGCTTTGTCACTGGAGCCCGTGGCTTACACATCCCGACAGAACCATGAGGAGGTGTGAGGCTGTTGATCCCTTACTCTCATCTTGCAAACATGGGAAATGGAACTTTCTTTTATTCTTTAACTTAGGATAAAGGAATCTGAAATCTAACACATCACTAAAATGCCTGTTATTTGAACAGCACTTCTAAGATAATCTCTGAGAATTTAAGAGGCGGAAGAGAAAGAGTCAAAGGTGTTGAGAGCTACTTCTTGAAGACACTGTTCCCTCTTTACCCCTCACCAACCTAGACAGGGCTTGGACAAGAACCTTCAAAAGCCTCACTAATCTTCTCAGCCACCAAGAGCACAATATTTCACACCTACAGCAGCCCCACCCCAGCCGCCCAGTGGAGCAAAAGTGCCAATAGAAGCATCCAGTCTGCAAATCGCCTCCTGTTGATGCACTATCTGGCTGTGCTTGGAGAACGGCACCCAGTGCACGTTACTCTTTGGCATGTCTTCTTTCACTTAAAAAGATTTTTGTTTGTTTTTGTTTTACCCAGTGTACCTGATTATCCATTATGTACTATAACAAAACACCATATGCTGAGTGGCTTAAAGAACAGAAAGTTGCTTTCTCACAGTTATGGAGGCTATGAATCCCAAGATCAGGGTTCTGACCAGTAGACTGTACAAGCCCTTTTCTTGGCTCACAGATGATTGCCTCCATCTTTCCATATGTGGCCTTTCATAACTGTGCACACAGGAGGGACAGAGAGACTTATTCTTTAAAGAAAGTTATTGGGGTTAAGAGCACTGACTGTTCTTCCAGACACTGTTCCAGACACTGGATTCAGTTCCCAGCACCCTGGGTTTGGTTCCCAGCACCCACATGTAGGCTAACAACTGTCTGTGATTTCAGTTCCAGGGGATCCAATGCCTTCTTCTGGCCTCTGCCAGCATTGTACCCACAAGATGCACTTGCATACATGTAGGCGAAACATTCATACACATAATAAATTTAAAAAAAAGAAAGTTATTGCAGCTAATATTTTGGGGCTTTTATCTACTATCTTGTCTTAGCCTTTCTCTTTTTCCCCCCTTGGTGTTTCTTTTATAACAGTGTCTTCTTTATGTTTGCTCCTATGACTACATCTTTAAATTTCCCAAAGCTTATTGAGCCTGTATTTTTGTTTACCAAGGTCACTGAAATGTTGTAAAATTTACTGTACTTACACTTCCTTTCTATGTTTTTTCTTTCTTGGTGAGATCAGAGATTTTTGAACTAGACTCTTTTTTAAAAAAAAAAAAGATTTATTTATTTACTTGATTTATTTTTATTGTATGTGTATGTGTGAGTACCTGTATGCATGTATGTGTATCACAGAGGCCAGAAGAGGGCACTGGATCCCCTGAAACTGAAGTTATAGGTGGTAATGAGCTGTCATATGGGTGCTGGGAACTGAATCCAGACCCTCTGCAAGAGCAGTAAGTGCCTTTAACTACTGAGCCATCTCTCCAGCCCCTAGAGCTAGACTCTTACTATCCATACTTCCATACTTTAATATCCTTAAAAAATTCTTTTTGGGGGGCTGGAGAGATGGATCAGTGGTTAAGAGTACTGACTGCTCTTGCAGAGAACTCAGGTTCAATTCCCAGCACCCACATGGTGGCTAACACTAGTTCCAAAGGATCTGACACCCTTTTCTGACCTCTGCAGGCATTGCACAACACAAGTGCATTTACATACATGCAGGCAATATACACATAAATAAAATTAAAATAAGTAAATAAAAACTCTTTTTTTGTTTGTTTGGTTTTGTTTTTGAGATAAGATCTCTCTGGTAGCCCCATCTGGCCTGGAACTGGATATGTAGACCAGGCTGCCCTGGATCTCACAGATATCTGCCTGCCTCTGCCTTCCAAGTGCTGGGATTAAAGGTGCATGTCACCACACCTGGTTTATTCCCTTTTTTAACTGAAATAGTTTTTCAACAACGGAAGAGACAGGAAATTGAGAGGGAGTTGGGAGGAGTTGAAGGGTGACTAGGAGGGATGGAAATGATACACAAACTATATTCATGTATGGTGTTCATAAATTTTTTTTTAAATAGAAAAGTACATTTTTCATTTTTAATGGAGCTATGGTATCAGTTGTCCTACAGCTTTCTTGACACAGCCTAGTGTTACCTGAGAAGAGAGTCTCAACTGAGGGATTTCCCAGACCAAGCTGGCCAGTTGGCATATCAGTAGGGGATTGTCCTGTTAATTGATATAGAAGGGCACAGTCCACTGAGGGTGGCACCATTCTCTGGACTGGTGGTCCCGAACTGTGTAAAAAAGCTAACTAAGCTTGAGCCTGTGAGCGAGCTAGCAGGCAGCATTCCTCCGAGGTCTCTGCTTGAGCTCCTGTCCTGACTGCCCTCAACGATGGACTGTGATCTGGACATAAAAGCCAAATAAATACTTTCCTTCCCTAAGTTGTGTTTTTTTTTTTTATCAGAGTGTTTTATCATAGCAAATGAAAGGAAACTAGAATATTGATCAGTTCAAAATACTAGCACTTTGATCCAGCAATCTCACTACTGGGTATACATCCAGAGGAAACAAAACCAGAATGTTAAAGAAATGTCTCTGGGGCTCCCTGGTTAGTCAGCCTACCCTATGTGGCAAGTTCCAGGCCAGTAAGAGACCCTGTCTCAAAAGAAAGTGAACGGCATACTGAGGAGAGCACCCGAGGTTGATCTCTAGCCTCCACATGCACTGTCACACACTGCCTACACATATACATGGAGAGAGAGAGAGAGAGAGAGAGAGAGAGAGAGAGAGAGAGAATTTTACTTAAAATCTCCTACAGCTTCATCCCAAGAGACAATTTGATCACCAAGAACTGTCCCCTTCTCTTGAAATGGTATTTCATGTTAAGTTTTTCACAAAATACGTACTTGTCTGTTTTTATGAATCCACACCCACTGCAATTTGTCTTAAAACATTTGATCCCAAGCAAATGGTGAAAAATAAAACATTGAAATTCACAGTAGTTTAACTTCGATCTGGAAGCCAGTGGGAAATGGTGAATTAGCTGTAACAGAAGTTGTAACAATAGGGAGCTGCACCTTTGTGCCTGTGAGTACTGCCTGTGTCTCAATCATGGAAGCCCCAGAATTCTCTAGACTCTGCCCCCAAGTCTAAGGTTGTCCTCCTAAAGAGCCAGCCACTATGGTGATGCCCTGGATTTATTCTGCCTGTCTATTTCCATCAAATGTAGTGATAATAGTAACTACTACTGTTTCTGAATGCTTTTAGCATCCCAGGCACTCTTCTGACCTATCTAAGTGTAAATTAGGTATAAACACCAGAGAAAGCCTCCTGCTACTTGTCATCTCCTCCTCTAAGATGTCTCTGAGGGTAATAACCAAGATTGAGATTTGATCCTTCACCTCCCAGCCAATGAACAATGGCACTCCATCATTGATCATCTAAACTGAGACCAAAAAATGGAAATTAACAACTACAAGAAAACAAAGATAAATTAGAAATATGATGGGCAGTGTATGCACACAGTCTGTGCTTAGAAGATGCTCAACCAACAAACTATATAGTTACCATTATTTAACAATTTCTTTATTGATGAGCAATTAGGCTGCCCTAGACTTTCACCTATTACATATACATAAACATATTTAATTTAGAAGAGCCACCGTATTGCTTCTTTTTTATTTGTTCTTTGAATTATACGTATATGTGGGGAATGTGCACATGAGAGTCCAGAATAGGACTTCATATTTGCTGGAGCTGGAGTTACAGGTGGTTGTAAGCCTCCTGGTGTGGGTGCTGGAAAACAAACTTGGGTCTTCTGCAAAGAGCAGCCTTTATCTGACAAGCCATCTCTTCAGCCCCTTAAAGCTGCTTTGTTTTAATTATTCTTTCAGGATTTGGGATATCGTGTTCCAAGATGCTCTGACCAAACCAGGTAAAGTATGTTACCTGAGAATTTTGTTCATTTAAGAAGCGAGGTAGGGCCAGGAGTGGTTTACACCAGGCACCTCTTTTCTTGGCTGCCAGAAGTGAATGTTGAGTAGCATAGGCTCCAACTTTTCTGGATCTGTGTTTCTCTAGGTTCTTCACCACCACCACTTTCTTCCTTCTTTCCTTCTTTCCGTTGTGTGTTTTTGCTTGTTTCTGGTCCACGTGTGAAAATAACTACTAGGGCTTTATTTTCAATTTGGTAATAAAGTAAATGAATTAATGAGCCAGCAGGGTCTACTTTCTACTGGATAAAAGATGGAGAATCCAGTTATTAGTCTTTCTAGATTTCTATTTTGAACTGGAATCAACTAAGAATTCAATGCTCATCAGGAGAGTAAGAGCACATGCTTTTGTTTGGCTGTCTCTATTGCTTTGGTTGTTATTTTCTCTTTATGAAGCCAGTGGCTAAACCCCTGGCCTTGTGCACTCAACCACTGGATTACACCTCCAGGTCTGCTGCCTGTTCCTAACCTGTTGATAAACTTGTAGAAGTGAAACAACAAGGACTGGAGAAATAGCTCAGTGGTTAAACAGTACAGACTGCTCTTCCAGAGGACCTGAGTTCAGTTCCCAGCACCCACATCAGGCAGCTCACAATTGCCTGTAAGTCCAGATCCAGTGGATCTGGCGCCCTCTTCAGGGCTTTATGGATACTACATGAACATGGTACACAAGTGATGCTACAAACACCCTGTGTGCTTGTCAACATGTCTACAGTTCAGAAATTCCATTAGCTCACCAAGTGTGGAGCAAAATGTTCCTGTCTCTAGAGGGAGGACAAGAGTAGCTGCATTCCTGTTGGTTGTATTGTGGTTCCATCAGAGAATGAATTTATTCATTTGTAGGAAAAGCACAAAAGTGTCATGCCAGCAACTCTCTCTGAAATGGTATATGAAAAAAAAATTTTTTTTTGAGGCAGGAGTTCCTGTAGCCCCAGATGTCTTGGAACTTGCTATGTGAACCAGGCTAGCCCACAGAGATCTGCTTGCCTCTGCCTCCTGAGTGCTGGGACTAAAGGTGTATACCCCCACACCTGGCTGAAAAAAGGTCTCTTGACTATTTGCAATTATGAAAGTTTCACGTTGTTTTGAAAAACAATTTCATGTGGTACAAAGGTGTGAAGTTTTAATGATGCTTGGTACAAATTGCTAAGCTGCTTTCAACATCTTCTAACCAAGCAGTTCCATTTTTTTTCCTATTAAAGTTTTGTCATGTAAGCCAGACTTAAACTGTGTTCAAGGACCTCTTTTTCAGTCCTACCTGTCACACTTTATGAGGGAAGTGCTGTTCTCCTGGACTTACTTATTATCTGTATGTGGGGTCATCACTCACTGTATCATTAGCTGATAATGACTTGGTGGGTTGACTGAGCTATAAATGACCATGGTTAGAGATTGCAGCTTGAGCTGATTAGATAAATATGCCACATATTTCATTTGGGTCATATCAATTTCACTATCATTTGACTGAAATGTCACCTTTCAACCTAAAGTTCTCATTAAGGCATGGTAATTTCCCTGAAATATGACCGTATGCATGACTTCTATCAGCCAAAACCAATAGTTACAGAAAAGGAAGGTGGTTTTCTATTGTAGCCAGCACCTGGCTGTATGAGTTCTGAAACTCTTGCTCTTCCTTTGCGAGAATTGTTCGACATCTGTTCGACAGTGGGGCAGAGAGATGGTGCTGCCTTCGTTGAACATCTTGTCTAGCCACAGAATTTTGATGAAAACATTTTGGGATTCCCCCAGCCCAGTAGGTCCTGAAGATCTGCCTCTGGCACCTGTGGCTGGTGTTGCTAAGACTTTTTAGCCCAGTGCTTTGGAAACTGAAACATGAATCCACAGGTGATAAAAATGTTACAAATCCAGATGTGACTCCATGAGGGCCAAGAGTTCACAGTCGAACGCTGCCAAATGCCAGTGCCGTGGGTGCACAAACCACACTGGAAGTGAAATCCAGGGGCCAGCAAAGGGGTCATTTCTGCTGTTCTCAACAATAGGCTACCAGAAAAACTATTTTAGGTCAGGGGGTTGGGGAGCTGGAGAGATGGCTCAGCAGTTAAGAACACAGATTGTTCTTGCAGAAGACCCAGGTTCAAATCTCAGCATCCGCATGGCAGCTAACAAATGTCTGTAACTCCAGTCCCAGGGGATCTGACAGCCTCTTCTGACCAGTGCAGGCATTGCACAACACAGATGCACTTACGGACATGCAGATAATACACACATACACATAAAATAATAATTTTTTTTAAACTTAAAATAAAAAGCACTGACTGCTCTTGCAGAGGACCCAGGTTCAGTTCCTAGTACCCACAGGTGGCTAACAACTATCCATAACTGAAGTTCCAGGGGACCTGATACCCTGGCTTCCATGGACATTGCACTGATGGGTGCACTTATATATATGCAGGCAAAAACTCAAATAAATAAATAAATAAATAAATAAATAAATAAATAAATAAATTTTTAAAAGAATAAGCCATGGAGATTGTGTGAGGAGAGATTTAGAAGACTGATGAATGCTGAATGTTTCTAAAGTATTGGCTCATGGACCATCCACCCATGTTAGAGTGGAGTTAGTCTAGTGATCATCTGGATGGACACAATGACCACAGGAGAAATTTTATTGGGAAAAGATTGTGTGGTTGAGAAAGCAGCCGAAGGGCTGAGTGATAGACACTTGATGAGCACACACAAAGTCCTAGCTTTAGTCCCCAGCAATGGAAAGGGAAGGAAGAGAGGAAGGGAGGAGGGAGGGAAGGAACAGAAAGAGGAAGAAAGAAAAGAGAGCAGAGAGGAAGGAAGGGAGGGAAGAGGAAGGAAGGAAAGAGAAAAAGAGAGGAAGGAAGGAGGGAGGGAGAGAGGGAGGGAGAAGGGAAAGAAAAAGAAGAAAGTGGGAAGGAAAAAAATTTTAATGTGTTTTATTTACATAGTAAATGATTCTTATTAAAATGTGACCCATACCTTCTTTTTCTCTTAATATTTCTTGTACAGCCTTGAAAAAGACAATTCATTATCAGACCATGAGGGGGGCGGCGAGGGAGAAGGAGAGGGAGGGGGAGAGGAGGAGAGGAGATGAGAGAGAGAGAGAGAGAGAGAGAGGAATACAGGGTCCCACAAGCTGCCTTGGATGTCTCCAAGAACATAGTCTGGTCTGATGAGCCACAAATCTCACCTGAGCATGGAGCTTGAATTAATTCAGTTATGTACTCAGTGCTGTGTTGTGAGAAGTCGGACTCCCTTTCATAAGTGGCTGAGCTTGCTGAGGCTTTTCCATGAAGAACGTGGGTTCAGAATCATGAGAGCTGAAGATTACTCTGGTAAAACAATATGTCAACATCTCAATAAATCAGCAGTTTCCATTTAAGGTAATCTCTTAAATTTGAAAAACTGGATCATGTTGTACCCAGAATACTGATCTGCAAATTGAGGTTCCAGGAAGTTAACCAACCTACTCAAGTTTGCAAACCTACTAAGTTGTGGAGATGAAATTTAAACTCTGGTTGTATGACTTCAAAGCTCAGTGCCCATTGGCATGACTTGATTCTTCTCTATAAATGTTTGTAAAAAACATTTATAGTATAAGTAGATGACAGATTAGTAACAGGCTGACATTTGGTACTTGATCAAAATTATGGAACTATTAAAGCAAGGAGAAGACATGAAGCCGGGTCTAACTGGATACTGTAGGTAGCAGTGATTAAATGTCTCATGGTTTTGATACAGCAGTTTGCAGAGTTGTTATTCTGGCCTCCCAATGTCCCCGGGAGGTTTAGAGATCCCATGACATTCTATGATGATCACCTGTTTGTGTTCCAAGTTGTGAAGGTGAAACCCAAGGGCTCACAATCAGGAAGTCATCACCCTAAAACCAAGGTCTCAGCCATCAAACCCCATGAGTTCCCCGGTTTCGCTGTCATCAAAAGACCTCAGTGTGTTTCTAATGGGTATATTCCCAGCCCCACATGAAAATCCTTATCTCCATTTTAAAGCTTGCCCAAGTCTTGAGCTGCTTTAGATTCATAGAATGAAAGTTTGCTGAATGGGAATTTGTTGAGAACCTACAAAACATAAAATTGAAAATGACACAAACCTTCAAGGAGCTTGCAAACCAGTATACATGTGAAGACACAGATACTGATACTTGTACAAGATGGAAAGTGAAGAGTCAGACCTCAAACTGCGTTGACTCAGTTTTGATTAGCTTCCCCATTTTGTGAGCTGACTAGAACATATGCAAGGGCTATGGGTTAGGCAAGCCCAGGCATGTTAGGCAAGCTCAAATGTGCTAAGACCTTATAAGGAATAAACAGGATCCTCTGGCTCTAAAGATTACAGCCAGCACATTCCAATGCCCTGAAAACAGCCCCTACCAATAAGAATTTCCCCCATACTCAGGATAGGGGGCAGTCCAAACATTTTAAAGGATGCTTGGCACGTGGGTTTCTGTGGAATTCCCCAATAAAAGCCCCGGCCTGCTATTGTTCAGAGCCGGACACCATCTTTGTCCTGTGGAATCCATGCCCGGCTAGCTGCTAATTTGGTTACTTTATGCTTTAAATTTCTGAATAAAATTTTTATGCATTTTTCCTTCTTGTCTGTGGGAATTATTCCTGACTCTCGGGCCCTAACATTTGGGGGCTCGTCCAGGATCAGGAATAGAGACCCCGCCCCCAGACTCACAGGAGCATGCCACCAGAGCCAGCCTTGGTAAGTTCTGCTTGCTTTTGTCCCTCTCTCTCTCTCTGTCTCTCTCTGTCTCTCTCTCTCTCTCTCTCTCTCTCTCTCTCTCTCTCTCTCTCTCTCTTTCTCTCTCTCTCTCTCTCTC
>NW_008341422.1:1522064-1526123 GCF_000622305.1 Nannospalax galili | reverse complement strand
TCTCTCTCTTTCAGTAGTCCAGACATCCTGGGGCTCAATGGAGATCAGGCAGATGAGCTATTGATCTCAGAGCTGGAGGAGAACGGGGGATGCCCCGACTCCTCCTCTGATAGGAGGTCGTGGTCCAGCCTGATGTGGAATCCAGGTGGGACCGGCCCAGAGTCTCAGCCCAGCCTGACGTGGAATCCGGGAAGCCAGACAAGATTTTGGTCGAGTGTGACATGGAATCCAGGCTGGCCAAATCTTTTTGGGAAAGGGAAGGGGCAGTCTTTTCGACTGATTCCACGTGCACCCTGAAATATTTCCGCCAGCTCGCAGAGAGCTTCCTTCTTCAGTTCTTTCTGCTTCCTTCTTGCAGTTTCGTTTTCATTACCGTGTGATTTTCTTTTTCCTGTTTGTCTTAATACCTTCTCTCCTCCTATTCTTCCTTGAGATCTTTCCCAAGATGGGTCAACAGGTTTCCTCTATGCCTCTTGACCTAGCCCTTGACCATTTCTCAGATTTCCAGAAGGTGGCTTCCACGATATCTGGACTATGTGTCAAGCCCGGCCGCCTGAGGACCTTCTGTTCCATTGAGTGACCCTCCTTTAAAGTTGGCTGGCCCTCGGAGGGCTCTTTTGACTTAACTCTCATTTACAGGGTGCATGAGGTTGTCTTTGGCTCCCCAGGACGCCCAGACCAGATCCCCTATATCTTGGGCTGGTGCCATCTGGTCACAGACCCTCCCAAATGACTGAAACTTCACTTTTCTCCCCCAGGTTCAAAAGCGCCAGTCACTCTCCTCCCTTTGAAGGAGAAGGGACCCTTAAAACCCCCGGTCTTCCCCCCACGTCCGCCCTGGAGGAAGAGCTCCTCTTTCTGCTTCCCTATGCTCTGGCCACACCCCCGGGGGGGCCAACATCCAGAGGGCTCTCCACCCCCTGTACCCTGACCATGAGCCCAGCAGCCCGACCCAGGAGGAATCAGAGGACCTTCCCTCTCCCTCCTCAGCCTCGAGCCTCACCTCTCCCAGCCCAAGCCCACTGCACACTCAATCTTGGGGAGGGGAAAGTATTGTTCACCAGCATAGCTTGTATCTAGCAATGAAGAGAGCCAGAGAACTTTGCTTGGCATTACAGCTACTACGGTTGGTGAGAGACATGGGTTCCTTTCATTTGCTTTTCTATTTGGGGCAAATATATATCTGAGGGTACTTTCTCCTTTTATACCAAGTATAACTTAACTGGGGTGCTTTGTAAAAGTAAAAATGGTTGCTGTCTGAATTTAATCTATGAGGCATGTGTATCCCACAGGGCTTGTATCCTGGTGGGGCATGGGCTTGTTTTATTATGGGACTGTGCTCACTAACATGGCCATATGGCCTGGTCGCCATCATGGCTGCTGACCTCACCAAGAGGGAGGCAAACATGTGACCTGGTCTCCACCTTGGTTGATGACATCATCAATATGGGCACAGTCACATGGCTTGGTTGCCATCTTGGACAATGACATTTTCAAAATAGCAGTGACCTGTGTGACCTTGCTGCCATCTCAATCCAAACACATGGCATGATTCAAAATGGCAATACCCAAAAACCTGCTGGCAACAGGGATACCTAGGAGTTCCCTGAACTACAGGCATTTAATCACATGTCCTAATTCTCTTGCAATTTATTTTTGTTTTGTATTCTTGATGGGATCATATAAAAGCAATACGTTTTTATTTCAGACTCCACAATGGGAGTCTAGATTTTTCCCTGTTTCTAAAGGGGATTACTTTGAGTTTTAACTTCTTGTATGGTATATTTACTGGTTTTTAAAGATGAATTTTAAGTTTATGTTTGTCTTGTAAAAATTACCATGTACTTTATGCATACTCTCAACAACCTCTGGACATCTCTGAGAATTAGCTCATAACTGTTCGCTGCAGTGTGTCTTCTTAGAAGCTGCACAGTGAGATGATGTTGGCTTTGTTTCCTTTGCGGTCTTCCTCCCTTCTTTCTCATAGAAAACAAAGGACCGCCCTGAGCCTGAGCTGTTTCTGTCCCAGACCACCAGCCCTGCAGATTTGGCGTGCTGGCTCCTCTGACCCTGGGCACTGTGCTCTTGTGCTTTCACCTCTCATTCTAAGTTCCTGCTCAGTACTGTGGGAAAGGGTTAACTGTAGACAGCTGCGATTGAATCATTCTCATGAAAACTGTTTTCTTACTCCACTTTTTAATGAAAACTGTTTAAGCATTAGCTTGATCATACTGTGACTTCTGGCTATGGTTAGTCTTGAGTGCAAACGAAATGTATGATTCTATTTTCCATCACTTGTTGAGGCTGAAACTCAGAAATATTTACCATATTAAAATATAATTGACAGCTTTGAAAGTGCTTTCTTCAAATGAAAGCCTTCATTTCTAGCATCAATATGTATAATTTTTGAGATGATATTTTCATATATATAATATATATGTATGAAGGTATGTTTGTATGGATGTTTATATGGATGTATATGTATAGATGTATATATAAAGTACTGCTGGTTTTTAAGAGTTTCTTTTATATACATCTGATCAGAATTTCGTCAAGGTAATCGGTCTTGGTTTTGAAACTGGTTTGTTGTGACACTGTGTCTAACCATAGTATTTATTGAATGAGACTGTTATGAATGTGTAGACTTATGTTTAATACTAATGGAACAATTATTAAACAATAATTTACTAGATATCAAATTGACTTGTTAAACAAAGTAAAATATTTAAATGGTTTTATGTTTTCTATAAGGTCTACCTAGGAACTTAAAGCACAGTGCATACATGGATAATGTTAACTCATTATATTATCTTAATCCATGTACAGCATTCTCTGAGTCAAAGAACTACCATCTTGATGATTTCAGCTGTGCCTGCTTACAAACGGTCATCACAACTGGGCTTGCTGACGGTTATATTCCTTCATTAAAGGGGAGATAAAAAGGGTCATTGGACCCTCACCTGAGTATCCAGCCATTCTTCCCTGCCAGCTGTATATAATCCTGCCCTATTTACAAATGGTCTCCTGAATTTAAAAGATACTATAGTAATAAAAGATTTATATATAAAAATTAAAATAACAGGATATTTCCAGAATAGAAGGAATAATGAAATTCATTTTAAGCAAACTTATTAAAGGTCTGAACAGATTTATGGAGATACAGAGTTGTTGATGTTAAGGCTCAGATAGCCCTGTCCCCTCACCAACAGGATCCCAAGGAATTCTCATGCTCCTGAGAAAAGGGAACCTAGCTGATAAGCACCTTGGTCTTTGAAGTCAAGAGAAGCAGTCTTTTCTCCACTGTTTGGCCAACACAGTAGGCTCCCCCTTTGATCTCTAAAGAGGACAGGTTTTAACAGTCCTGCTCTCCCACCAAGAATGATTTGACTCAAGAAAAACTAGGTCTACCTCCTGGAACCAGATATATGCAATCTAGAAGAAAACAGTTTCTGTGAAGCTTGGTCTGAATTCTGATGTTTATTTCCTATCGATAGGTATGTGATATAATGCCTCCTTTCCTTCCAAAAACTGTAAATCAGGATATAGAAAACTAAAAGGAGACTGCTTCTGTTTGTAACAGAACAGCCTTAATTTGAGACAGACTTAAAAAATTTTTGTTATAAGGTCCCTTTCCTGGGCTGTGCCTAGTTAACCTGTGATGATAAATCTCTTCCAGTCAATGTTTATTGAGAATGTTTGGGTTTTGTTCAAGCTTTATCTATATATTACACAGTAATTAAAGGTACCAGGCTGGTGCAACTAACCTTCTTGGATGGTTAATAACCAAACTTAAAGGCCCATACTAATCTGGACAAAGGGGCTTAAGGGAGAGTTTGTTCCTTGCCCTGGAAGGTTGACAGTGTCCCAGGAGACTTTGGGAATCTCTTGATATGTCCTGTAACTGTGGTGAGTCACCTGTCCTGTTGTTCAGGGAGGCCATGGAGACCCCACGAGATGGACTTGAACCAGTGTCCAGTCTGCAAAGAGGAGGGTCAACACGGAGGAAAATGCTTCTAAGTGAAGCCCAGGTCAAGCAGGACCTCTTGACTTATCTTCACA
>NW_008341422.1:1520987-1521934 GCF_000622305.1 Nannospalax galili | reverse complement strand
TTCTTTTTTTTTCTCATTGCAGCTGGTTTGTTTGTTTGTTTGTTTGAAGCAGGGTCTCCCTGTAGCCCCAGCTGTCCTGGAACTCACTATGTAGACCAGGCTGGCCTTGAACTCACAGAGATCCGCCTGCCTCTGCCTCCCAAGTGCTGGGACTACAGGCATGCACCACCACGCCCGGCCGTGATTTTATTCTTAACAAGAAAATGCTGCTCAGGTGTAAGACTTCAATTCTTGGTCTCCAATACTGTAGTGCCCACCTGCAGCTACTATTGTTCTAAAGTAATGGCTAAATTTATTTTCTCTCCCTGTCTAGAAGACATATCCTAGCCACTCCAACAGCTATCAAAATGCCTAAAAGCAAATCCTGAGTCCATCATTCTCGAGTCAAGCCTTGGCAGACAAAAGAAAAATGAGGAGGAACCTAATAGAGGGATGGTTTTGGAAGCTCTCATCAAGAAATTCCAATGGACATTTGAAATTTTCCCTGTTGTGACTTTTTTCTGGTTCCCTGTCTAACACTTGTAATGCTAACTATTCTTGCCTTTACTTCTCTGTCATATCTCCCAGGCATTGGTCAAGGACCTTCTTTTTCTCCCTATTGTTAAGAGTTATGCAATTTGGGAGTCTTTTAGAAAGACCCCACTGAAGAGGGTACCCGAATTGCCTCACCCTGCATCCCTGTTCAGCATGGAAGAAGCCAGAGTGGTCTGCGTCCAATTCCCTATTGGAAATTTGGGTAAGCCTCTTCAGAGGATGATAAGAATAAGAGATAAAAATTGGCTAGGCAGCTAGGGTAAAAAGACCTCGAACAAAAGTAGCCAGTTTCTTTCTTGGCGAAAATGTCCTTGGGCCTTCTAGCAAAGTACTCTGTCCCAAAGACCAAAAAAACGTTAAAAGTATTTGGGAGTGTTGGAATGCTGTAAGAACTCTGCATTTTGGTAGAAAAC